>NW_004949147.1:169210-177987 GCF_000317375.1 Microtus ochrogaster
GCCTGCCTCTGCCTCCCGAGTGCTGGGATTAAAGGCATGCGCCACCACCGCCCGGCGACCCCAGGATTAATAGGAGCTGCTGTGGCTAAGAGCCCAGGCTCTGGCGTTAGGCTGGCCTACGTGCTCATCTTGGCTTTAAAGTTCATTACTGTGGGGCTCTAGAATGTTCCCTTATCTCTCTGTGCCTTAGTGGCTTTACCTGTTGGGGCATTTGATGGGTCTGTTTTAATTCGAAGGCTCCCACTGGCTCCCCTACACTCCCGGAGGGGTGTGGTTTATGGTCAGTGTGAGAGACAAGCACAGAATTTTGAGTGACAGCTGTACTTTCCCGGACATGAAACCTGGGCTGATGCATGGCACTGGGCGTAGGGCATCGTAGGGGTCAGGATAATAGGACGCGGCAGTTAGCTCTGCAGCAGGCGCCTCCTGTGTTTCCTCAGGATCCGTTCCCTTTTCTCACACTCCCTCCTCACATCTCAGTTTTTCTCTTCCTCACAGTTTCCGCAAACTCATTGTTTCCATTTCCTCAGCTTTTGCTTGCTGGTCATGACCTCAGAGTCCAGACACCGCCAGGCTTCCCTGATCCACACCCTTTCAACTTGGCTCCTGCTTCTTAAATCTCTAAGTAGGAGCTTGACTCCACTCCTGATGGAGTCACCAATTGTAAGTTTCCCTTTCCATGTGAACAACTATAAACCCTGGGCAAATATATGTAGTATATATAAAAATGAGTTATTGGCAGGTGTTGGCCAGCGAAGGCAGCACCACGATCCTTGAGAGGAGGGCTGCCCCGGGGCTGAGTCCACACTCACTCAGCTTTCACTCTCAAGACACTTTCTCAGCTGAGGCGTAGGGAAGGGTACCAAGCAGGAAGTGACAGAAGGCTGTGGGAAGAAAACAAACAAGCACAAAAAGATAGCAGCAGTTGGGTTGAAATGCAGGCTATAAATAAATATCTGTATTTTATGTATAAAAAAGTGTATGGTGGCACACGACTTTAATCCCTGCTCTCCCCAGGCAGACGCAGGCATATCTTTAAGTTCTAGGCCAGTCTGCTCTACATATCGAGTCACAGACCGACAGGAGTTATATAGTGAGACCCTGTCTCAAAATAAAACACACACACACCTTTCCTTGTTTCCTTAGCAGGTTGCTAACCCATGAATCTGGGGAGCTATTGAGAATCTGGGGAGCTGGGTACAGCCTTCAGAAAGCAAGCAGTATAGAGGTGTAAGAGCTGGGGGAGTGTGGGGAGGACCTGGAGGTCAGGCCCTGAGTGAGATATTTTAATAGAGAGTCGTGGACTTTAGTCCTGAGGCCAAAAGGACAACACCCTAGACATACAGTTGACCTTCCGTTTCTACAAATTGTGCATCCAAGGATTCAACCACCTATGAATAAAAACTTGAGGGGCTCATGGGGGCTGTTTACGTTTTAAATTTAAATTACTGTGCTTAAGGGATCTATAAAACAAAAATGCCTCCAACCAGTGAGCACTACTTGCCCAAGGACAGCTAGCTTCCTGGAATGCTGGGGGCTGTTCTTATTAGATAACAAACCACATGTTTTCACTTTTGTAAACAAGATTGGTTGCACCAACTGCATAGGATGTGTTTGACACTTGTAGGCAGGAAGTATGTCAGGATGTATGCTTGCCCCCAGTTGGATGAAGGCAGGAAGCACTTGTGGGTTTTGTCTTTATAATTGCCTTTATAAGCACCTAACTAAAATAATTCATGGCCATTCTCTGGAATCCCGGGTATGGACCCTGGCCAGTGTCCATCATCCTGACCAGTATTTAATAAAGCTGGCTTCAAATTTGTCTTGAGAATTGTAGTAGTGGTCTTATTCTTGCCTGGTGAGAATAAGAGCTGAAAGAATGGCTCACTGGTTAAGAGTTCCTGCTGTACAGCATGAGGACCCGAGTTCAAATCCTAGCCAGATATAATCTCTTGTACATCTTTAACAACTCTAGCACTGTGTAGAGCAGAGACAAGAGAATCTCTAGGGTTTACTAACTACCAGTGTAGCCAAAGAATATGAGCTCCAGGTTCAGGGAGAAACCTTGCCTCAAAGGAATAAGGAGAGTAATAGATTAGAACCTTTAACACCTTCTTCTGGCCTCTGCATTTGTATACATGTGTGATACACACACACACACACACACACACACACACACATATACTTTTTTTAAAACAAGGTATCACTGTGTAGCCCCCATTGGCCTAGAACTTGGGGATCTGCTTACCTCTATCTCCCAAGTGCTGGTATTGAAGACTTGTGCCACTATGCCAGGCTAACAACTTTTTAAATGTTCTAATTAGGAGCTGGGTGTGGTGGTGCACATCTTCAATCCCAGCACCCAGAAAACCTAAAAGCTATGAGTTCTAGGCCAGTCTGGGATACACAGTGAGACTGTCTCAGAACTGAACAAAACTAAACTAAATAAAGATAATTGGGGCCTCTAATATGCATATGCACTGTAAGTGTTTAGAACTTGTGATTATCATTATTCCCTAAGCAGAGTATAACGACCATCTAGTGTGTGTGTGTGTGTGTGTGTGTGTGTGTGTGTGTGTGTGTGTGTTTGGGGGGGGGGCACCAGTGAAACCACTGAACTAGACTGCTTCATGGGTAGAAAGAAAAGTTTATTAGGGAATCAAACTACCGAGGCCATGGGGTCAGGGCAGAAAGAGGAGCAAAATGGTGGAAAAGCAAGCAGATTTTTATGAGTCAATAAGGCAGGGGTCTTTAAGCTATTGGGATTGACTGGGAACTCTATACCCTTGCCTGAGGTAGCTGACTGTAATGGTAAAAATAAAGCACTACACCAGTCCCTGAGGGGTGGCAGGCCACAGGCAGTGGGACACAAGGGGCAGCAGGTCCCAGGCAGGGAGCCACATGGCAGGTGAGAGACCTCAGTGGGTCAGCTAGTCCCACGATGAATAGGCACCATGCAGAGTGAGGTTGGATATTTATTTAGTGGGTTATAGAAGGGAAGGGGAGAGGAAGGGAGAAGGGGGATGAGGAGAAGAGGTAGAAAGAGAGAGAAAGAGAAACAGAGAGAGGAGGGGGGAGAGGGGAAGAGAAGCTACCTTTTCAGGAGAGAGACGAAAAGAAAAGGAAGGAGCACAGGTTGGAAGCAGAAGGAAGATCCATTTGCCTTAGAGGAAGGGGGAAGAGAGCAGGTGGGGCTTGTCTCTTAAAGGGACAGAAGAGACCATTACACTGACCTTTGATTAAGGGAGTTTCCTGATAAACAGAAACCGAACTTAGAAGATTCACTTTTCTGGTAAACAGAAACTAACCTTTAGGCTTATTTATCTAATAACAATCCTGTCTGCCAAGTCCTTTTGTTTAGGACAATGTCACCATCACTGCCATTTGGAGGGGAGGGTTTGACCTAACATATAGTGCTTAGATTGTGTTAGGTATTATGGTAATAAGAGGAATTGCAAGTATACAGGAGGCAGGTTCTATGCCTCCTGTATAGAAAAGTGACTTGAGCATCTATAAAGCCTGTTTTCTATAGGGATTTCAAACCAATCCCCTGGTGAAGCTAAGGGGCAATTAAAAAGGCCCTCTCTTGGCAGAAAGGATAAATGACAATGGTGCCCTCTTCTGGCATCGATGGGGACACAACATGCACATGGCACACAATATACATACAGGCAAACCATTGATCTGATGTACATAAAATTAATTAAAAAATTTAAAGTTCTACAAATCTAAGGCCTCAAAAGCCTCAAAATACTATTTCAAGATAGTAAAGAAAGAAGTCAGGGGACTCAGAGGAATTTGCAGCCTTGCTGGACCTAAAAACAGCAACAGTATTTACACATAAGCAGAACAAAGAGAAACAGAGTTTAAATTCAGAGCTGAATTAACCAACTTCTAATGGATACATTCTACGTATGTATCAGACTTTATCTTCCTTCTTTGTTCGGCCATCTTCAAAGAAAGGAGAAGGCCATAAACACTCTCCCCACATGAGTACTTTTCAATCTGCAGAGCACAGACAAGGATAACGCCTTTGTTGTCCCTTCCATTTTATGTCGATCTGAGCCTTCCATATGGCCTTCAGGACAAGGATCCAAGCACACATTTCACCCATGTGCCACAGCAGTACTATCATCTCAGTACAAGATCTACTAGCAGCAATGCAGAACATATTGCCATTTGGACGGCAACAACTGGCTCCTTTGTGGTGCTGGGTCTGTGGTGAAGGCTTACAGCTTTAGTCTTTGGTCTGGTTGGTGCCTTCGTTTCCTTATCTGATGTGGACTCAGTGTTCAGTCACATACACAGTATATATACAGTATATACATGGTATATACACAGTATATACACAGTAATACACGGTATATGCACAGTATATACACAGTATATACACAGTAATACACGGTATATGCACAGTATATACATGGTATATACACAGTATATACACAGTAATACACAGTATATACATGGTATATGCACAGTATATACACAGTATATGCATGGTATCTACACAGTATATGCACAGTATATTCCTGTGTCGCCGTCAGTATCTCTAATGCCTTCTTATTTTGTAAGACTATATTCCACATTTGGGTGGTATGATAGTTAATCTTCGTTGTCAAGTTAACAAGATTTAGAATCACCTAGGAGATGCTTCCGGGTGTGTCCGTGGGAACATTTCCAGAAAGCTTCACTGAGGTCAAAGATCCAACCTGAATGTGGGTGGCACATCTTGTTGGCTGGGAGCCAACTGAGTAAAAGGAGAGAGCAAGTGGAGCTCAACATTCATTTCCCTGTTTTCTAACTGCAGACACAATGTGGCCAGATGTCTTAGGGTTTCTGTTGCCATGACAAACATCATGACTGTGGCAGTTTGAATATACTTGGCCCCCATAATCTCAGAGGGAGTGGCACTATTAGGAGGTGTGTCCCTATTGGAGTGGGTATGGCCTTGCTGGAGGAAGTGTGTCACAGTGGGGGCGGGTTTTGAGGTTTGCTATGATCAGAATACCACCCAGTGTTTCAGTCGACTTCCTGTTGCCTGCAAGAAACAGGACTCTCAGCTACTCCTCCAACACCATGTCTGTGCATGCAGACAAGCTGCCATGGCCTCTGTCATGATGATAATGGACTGAAACTCTGAAACTGTAAGCGAGCCACCCCAATTAAATGTTTCCTTTGTAAGAGTTGCTGTGGTCATGGTGTCTCTTCACAGTAATAGAAACCCTAACTATGACAATGACCAAAAAGCAACTTAGGGAAGAAAGGGCTTATTTCACCTGTACTTCCAGGTGAGAGTCCATCAGGGCCTCAAGCACAGCATGAACTCAGTGCAGGGTCCCTGCAAGCATCACCTCGTGCATAGAAAGGACCCAGATGAGATTAAGAACGAAACGCAAGTCAACATGACTTAGCTGGTGTTGGGTCAAAACTTCTGGAGTCTGATGTCAATGAATTTATTTCATACACATTTAAACAGAGTAAAACTTAGGGGGAAGGTTTCCATGGGACAGTTACCACGACAAAGCTTTAGGCATGGCTACGTGGAAACTCCTCTGTAAAGTGCATCGCTAGAGCAAAGCGATTTCTATTGACTGTGAACAGAGCTCAGGACAAGGGCCTAGGGAGAAGGGGTTTATGATGAGCATAAGGAAGGGTTCTATTGACTGAGGAACAACCTCAGGAGTCTGGGCCTGTTAGGGGAGGGGGGTAAACATAATAGCAAAGTCTTTTACAAAGTACATGGAACCTATGTCATGAAGATGGATCCTACTGACTGAGATGCACCCCTCGGGATTCTAGGGGATTCGGTGAGCTCTGACTTTACAGAATAGCAACGATTACCCGGTATTACCACATGTATTTAGAGCCTTCTAGATGGAAAACAGGTGGCAATTTCTTCTGTTGCAGAAAAAAAAAAAAGCCTGTGTGTTTATCAATTCTGGTTTCTCTAGTGCTATCTGTAAGCTGTCTTCTCTACAGGGCAGGGCCCTAGAGGCAGGAGCTGATAAGAGGTCCCGGAAAAATGCTGCTTACTGCCTTGTTCCTCAGAGCTTGCTCAACCTGCTTTCTGATAGCCCCAGGACCACCTGCCAGGGCTGAGACTATCCTCAACCGACTGGGCCCTCTGCTACAGTCACTAATTAAGAAAATGCCCTACAGGCTTGCCTACAGGCCAAGCCTGGTGGGAGAGTTTTCTCAATTGAGGTTCCTTCTCCCCAAAAGGCTCTACCTTTTCTCAAGCTGACATGAAGCTAGCCAGGACATCAGCTATGGCAGGCTCCCTCTGTCATACTTTCCCTCATGAGGGACTGATGTCCACTTTCAAACTGAACCCAAACAAACCCTTGAACCCACACAGAAGACTGTTACTGAGGAGCAGGCTTGCTACTGTGGTAAGCCTTACCATGCAGAGCTGGCCTTTGGAGCAGGTTTATAGGTGGGATTCAGAAGTCAGGCAAGAGCAAACCTAGAATGCTGGCAACAGGGTTTAAAGGGTGGCTTGGGAGCACAGAGGGCTGAGGGAATTGTAAACAAGTTGAGGTTTTGCTCTCGAGGTTTCAGAGAAGAAGAGAGACTCCTCTAGAGGCTCTCTGTGTTCTATTCTGCCCCTCCCCTGCCCCCAAATCAGGCTGTATTCTTCCCACATCCTGAAAATTTGAATGAGGCTAAATTAAAAAGTCATAGACGAAGTTGTTTGGTCAAAGGAGTTTCAAGACCGCAGAATATGCAGGACGTGGCGCGGCTATTGCTGGCTGCCACTCATCAGATTTATAGTGCGGGAGAATGGAAATTGACAAAAAGTGTACACTTTGGTGAGGAAAGGAGCACGGCCAAGTTCCAAGACAGAGTGAGTGCAGGGGAGCAGCTAGACTTGTGGAAGATCTTAGTACCATCAAGGAGAGACCATGAAACTTGTGGAAATGTAAATTAATCTAAAAAGAGAGAACCTGAACTAAGAATGCTGACGAAAGAGTTCCCTGACTTAAAAAGAAAACAAAAGAGCCTCCTAAGGAAGCAATTTTCCAGGCTAAGCCAGACTATACCTCCAGTTGGCAACAGTACTTGATAGTATTGTCCATGTGGTCAGGAGCCATGCAAAATTCAAGAGTCACAGGTCACCGAGCCTTGCAGAGAGGTTCCTGCAAGCCACTGAAGCCTGACTATGTTTGACAGGGTCACATTCCCGACGAGGAAGAATGGAATCGCTGACACACACTGTATGAAGCTCTGAAAGTGGACTGGAGTTGCAGAGGATGTTGGCGCTGCCAGGGCTGTTGGGCATCCTTGAAGGAGCCTGCAGACGTAGATAGGTGCCAGCCTAAGAGAGAGGCTCCAGGCAGAAGAACTGAAAGGGAGGGGCCACCCAAGATCGCTGGAGCCCAGAGGACGTTTATCGGGAGTCCTGGATAGCAGGCATGGAGCTTTAGGATTGCTCTTAGGGTTAGGGTTAAAGTTAGGGTTGTCTGGCTGTGATTCCATCTTGTTTTGGCTTTATCTTTCCTTGCTCTACTGAAATGAAAATGTTCACTCCGCCTATTTCATAATCAAAGCATGTTACTTATGTATTTATTTATTTATTTGGTTTATTCCAGACAGGGTTTCTCTATATAACAGCCCTGGCTGTCCTGGAACTCACCTTGTAGATCAGGCTGGCCTCAAACTCACTCTCACTGAACTGCCTGCCTCTGCCTCCCACATGCTGGGATTAAAGGCGTGCACCACCACCACCACCCAACATTTATTTTATAGTGGATCCCAGGGGGCTGTAAAAAAGAGCTTGGACTTAGGATTTCTGCATAGCATTGAAGTTGTTCAGCTGTGGGAGACTCTTGCAGATTAAATGTATTATGAGATGTCCATGAGCTTTCTTTTTGAGATTTGTTTTTTTTATTTTTACTTTACGTGTGTGATATTCTGCCTGTATGTATGTCTGTGTGCCACATGTGTGCAGAACCTGCAGAGGCCAGAAGAAGACATTGGATACTGTGACACTGAAATTACAAATGGTTGTTAGCCACCATGTGGGTGCTCAGGATCAAACTTGGGTCCTCTAGAGGAGCAGTCAGTGCTCTTAACCACTGAGCAATCTTTTCAGCTGCCCCTCCCCCACCTCAACTTTTGAGGACCAGGGTGAAATGCTACTTGATTGGAAGCATTACCCCAGCCCCTGGCATCCATCCTAAGCCCCCTCCCCTGGGAGTTGCCTTGATCCGGACTCCACCTTTGGGAAAGCCAGCAAGTGCTGACCCCTCCCCAGGGAGGGTCAGGACCACTCCCACAGGCTATTTAGACCACTGCCCAGAAAAGGAACACGAGATCTCTGGGTTTTGCATGGTCTCCCCTGCTCTCTTTTTCCCTCCATGCTCTCTGGACCACTGGGGATCGCTGCATTAAATGTGGACATCTTTTATTCGGTCTAATTTGGTCTGATTGGAATTATTTATGTTGATAGAGAGGCTCTTCTTAAGAAATATACCTAACGCTACTATTTAAAAGAATCGTGTTTAAGCCAGCCATGGTGGTGCACATCTTTAATACCAGCACTTGGGAGGCAGAGGCAGGCAGATCTCTGTGAGTTCCAAGCCAGCCAGGACACTATAGTGAGACCCTATCTCAAAAAAAAAAAAATTGTAGCACAGCGCCTGCTCTACGCACTGCACTACCGTAAAGTTTGCCATTTGGCTAAGGGGCTGGAGATTGAAACACATACACACACAGAAATGGGTAATGCCAAGCATGCCCCAAGAATGCTCTCTTTTTTTTTTTTTTTTTTT
>NW_004949147.1:178087-198890 GCF_000317375.1 Microtus ochrogaster
GGAACTAGCTCTGTAGACCAGGCTGGTCTCGAACTCACAGAGATCCACCTGCCTCTGCCTCCCGAGTGCTGGGATTAAAGGCGTGCGTCACCACCTCCCGGCAAGAATGCTCTCTTTATTGTGTTCCAGGGCAGCTTATATAGGGTCTCCTTGACTAATGGCCATGCCCTACCTCTCTGTTGCAAGCCCACCAGAAACCACTCCCCTGCCATCAGGAACTCCTGAGGGTCTCATGCTCAGATGCAAAACAAGTTGCTTGATCAGAGTAGCTGCAAGCACAGGAAAACAAGTTGTATACTCCAGCAGGCAGGGGTCACAGGAATTCAGGGTCTGGGGGTTCACAGTCCCCAACAATAAATAAATAAAAAATAAAACAAAAAGATGTGCTTGGGTGTCAGGCTGCTGAGGACCCGATTCAGAATCTCCTAGGAAATGATGCTCCGAGGCTGTGAGGGTGTTTCCAGAGAGGGTTGGCAGGGGAAGACAGGCTCATTCCAAATGTGGACCAGAATTCTCTGGCTCTGCCAGCTGACTGAAGACACCATGTGGCCGCTACCTCACACCACCGCCTCACACCCCTGTTAACAGGCCTTCTCATAATTAGTACCCTAAAACTGTAGCCAAAACAAACTTTCCCCTCCTTTAGTTGCCTTCAGTCAGGCATTCTGTCACAGTGGTAAGTAAAGTAAGCAGCACAGGTAGCTCTGTTCTGTTCTGAGAGATACTGCTCTTTGGTGTTATTTAAAGTCATTATGGTATTTGATACTTGAGCGGACACTCCTATTTCTATGTCTATTATTGCGAGTTGGGAGAAAATACAGGTAATGGATAGAACCACCAAGAAGCTTTCTTCCATGGGGAATGCAGTGTCTTCACTGTCCAGTTGCTGAGGATATAAGGCAACTTGTCTTTAAGAAAAAAAAATGCGGGGATGTACAACCAACCCCAAGTACATTGTACTGTCCAGTTACAGGGTAGGCAAAGCCAGCCACATTGGTCACAGATCCATAGAGAACCTCATGATATAGGGTATATGCCCATGGTTTTACTTGGATTAAAGTAGAATAAGAAGGAAAATATAGACACCGATTTATTGATTTATGTAGTGATTACTTAAAACCCTGCCTGTACTACCTACTGCTAAGCATGGCTTCACTCGCTACCTGGAGCAGGATGACCTGGAGACACCGCTGAAACAGTGAGCCGTTGCCCTTAACAACCTGCTGACTGCCACATAGGCTTCTGAAAGTCCCACTAGATTGTTCACTACACCTTGTGGCTTTAGAGTACAACATAAGAATGCAAACTGGACTGAAGCCTTTCAGGTCAAAGCCCTTCAGGAGCTGTCCTGGCTTCCGCTCACAGGTGACATCACCTCTCTTCCATCTCACTGGGGTCTTAGTGCACCTTAGGATCTTAAGAAACAAGATCATAACATTGGATGAGGCACCATTGTGCAAGGAAGGGGCAGGGGATGAGTTCTACAGTTATTAGGTTGACCAACTTCCCCTGTACACAATGGGACAGATTGCCATGTTACTCCTTTCCAAGACAAGCTATGCCCTATTGGTCAATATGTGTTTATGGTTTCTCTCTCTTTTTATTTAAAGTTTATCTTTATTATATTCATCCGTGTATGCGCATGGAGATAGCACAGCACACGTGTAGAAGTCGGAGGACAACTTGTTGGAGTCAGTTCATCCCCTGCGCGATGTGGGACCTGGGGTTTGTACTCAGGTCACCTTTACCTACTGAACCAGCTCACTGGCCCTGATGTCTCTTACTATTTGGAAGACTTGCTTCTTGGTGGCACTTACTTGGGCCAGGTGTTCTTTCCAGAGTTCAGATAGTAGGCTCTTCCTCCTTGGAAGTGGCTGGAACTGCTTCTCCTTGGGGAGCTGTTTAAGAAAGTACAGCACTTGGCTTTGTCTTCCTCTTCACTTTGGCACCAAGTCGATTTTCATTTGTTTCTCAGAGCCTTGTTTTAAGACAGGATCTTAGGTAGCTCAGTGTTGCATCAGACCTGCTATGTAGCCAGTGAATAACTTTGAACTTGTGATCCTCCCACCCGCATGGGTTACAAGCATGCAACACCATATCCAGTGCAGGAGAAATTATTATTATTATTATTAGATTTTATTTTATGTGTATGCATGTATATATGTACCATGTGAGTACCTGGTACCTGCAGAGACCAAAAACAAAACAAAACAAAACAAATAAACAAACAAACAGACTTCAGATCCCCCAAAACTGAAGTTACAGACAATTGTGAGCCACCATATATGGCTGGGAATTGAACCTGGATCCTCTGCAAGAGCTATCAGTGCCCTTTGATAGAATGTCTTGGTATAAAAATGGGATTCCTGTGTGATCACATCTGACTTAGCTGTTGTGAATTCACACAGAAAGGAATGTTTGTGGAGAAAACCTATCTCCCAAATAATCTATCTTGCTGAAGGCAGACAATTCCAGGAAGGAGAGATTACAGGCCCACGCGTAGACCCAAAGGCAGCAGCAAGTTCCTCATTTCTAAGTCCCTCTTGCCCTGCCCCTATGAAGGGTCACAGCTTTTTTTTTCCCCTGGCAGACCCCTCAGTTTCCCTCAGGAAAGAGGTTGCTCCTTGCTGTGTTAATAAGTGCGGTCTCATTTATTGAAGGTCAGACTCGGTCTTTCTGCTTTCTGTCTCTTTACACTACAGATCTAACACTCTAAGCTGCTGAGCACCCTCTCCGGCTGATTTCTTCCTTTCCTCCATCCTTCCCTCTCCTTCCTCCATCCTTCCCTCTCCTTCCTCCATCCTTCCTTCTCCTTCCTCCATCCTTCCTTCTCCTCTCCCTCCCTCCCTTCCTTCCTCCTTTTCTTTCTCTCTTCCTTTTTGAGACAGGGTCTCACTATATAGCCCTGACTGGCCTAGAAATGGTATGTAGATCAAGCTAGCCAAGGTTCTACAGCGCTCTTCCTGCATCTGCCTACTAAGTGCTGAAATTAAAGGCATTTGTGTGCGCCTTGATGGGCCTCTCTCTTTTCCATTCTCAACTAGCACGCCTCTGCCTTTGGTCTCATTCCCCTAAATCTGTGATCAAGCTATTCTTTTTATATATATATAATTTTTATTTTAAATGTGCATGGGTGCTTTTGCCAGATGAATGCAGTATGAGGGTGTTAGATCCCCTGGAACTGGAGTTACAGACAGTTGTGAGCTGCCATGTGGGTGCTGGGAATTGAACCCAGGTCCTCTGGAAGAACAGTCAGTGCTCTTAACCTCTGAGCCATCTCTCCAGCCCCCGATCAAGCTATTCTTTAAGCCTGTTGCTACACCACAGGAAACAGCACAACACCAGAGTCTCACACAGTCAGGACGTTTTAAGTAAGATAGACCAGAGCCGCTGCAGTCAGGAGAGTCAGATGTAAGACACTGTCTCTCACATCTTGAATATTTCATATCAAATTCCCTTAAATATGACTGTAACTTCTCCGTAGATAACCATGCACTGCCACCCCCTCAGCAAGGGGATGTTGCCCGTGTAGAGCCAAATATGCCTAACAGTGACAACCAGATATACTAGCAATGTTCCCATGATTCCTTACAGTCACTGTCTGCCTCCATGAGTTTTGATGGATTTCAGCCTAATAGCTCTATCCATTGTGGTGGTACGAAGAAGAATGGCCCCATAGGCTCCTAGATAGGAATGCTTGGTCACCAGGGGTAGAACTATTTGAAAGGATTAGGAGGTGTGGCCTTGTCAGAGGAAATATGTCACTGGAAGCATGTACCAAGCCCAGAGTCTTTCTCATCCTGCTGCCTGCGAACCTGCAGAGTCCAGGAATGGAATATAGAAATAAAGGGCCCAGTCCAAGAATATAAAATTGTAAGCCCAAACACATTTTGGAAGAAAAACAAAAAGCAGACTTCCTGGCAGCCACTGTGTACAGAGGTAAACTTTTGACAATTGTTTCCTGCCTCCTAGCTTCCCAGCTAGGCAGGTAATGGGGACAAAGGTTAACTTCTAACTGTTGCCTCTGTGGGACCCTCTGCTTGTATTCCCTTAATTTTTAACTGGCCCCCATGTGACTCTACTCTCTGCCTTGCATGCTTTCAGGAACAGTGAAAAAGCAGCTGTCTGTGAGCCACAGGCTTTCGCAAACATCGTAAGTTAACATCCTATAACCAAAAGCTGTAAACCTTAAAATGCAATGTGACTTTAAGCCTGACCTCAAGCTTGTAATGCTCTTTGACCCACACCTGGTGCTTGATTTTACCATAAGAAGAGGCCCCAAATCAGCCCCCATTGCTACAATTTCAGAAACCCGATCTCTGGCTGTGGTCACAGCTGTAGCTGATAAGCTTTGTGTGCCCCATGGTGATTTCTTCTTCTTTTTTTTCTAGAATAAAGTTAGCTTCTGGTTTAATAGACTTTGGTGGTCTGTCCTCCATCGTTGCATGACCTTTGGATCCAACAGATCCACATGAAGCATTCTTTTCCAGCACCGTGCCCGCAAGTCACCATGCTTCCTGCTACGCTGGCAATGGACTGAACCTCTGAACTGTAAGCCAGCCCCAATTAATTGTTTTCCTTTATAAGAATTGCCATGGTCATGGTGTCTCTTCACAGTAGAACACTGAATAAGACACCCATTAAGCGGGATGCCATCTGTCCCCACGTCTCATAGTATGAGTATCAAGATAGGCACATTCTCTTTATGTATCTCCCTGAATTTGGCTTCCACATCCATTAATTTCGCACGGGCTCTGGGGAGCTCAGTGAGGTGTGTAGACCATCAGTATGGTTGTCACTCAGGAGAACATCAGTCTGGCTGTGACTCAGGCTAACCACCCCTGACATGGACATTCTTTCTGAGCCTCCAGCTTTTACATCATAATGCAAAGGCCCATTTAATCTCTTCCTCGCCCTCTACCTCAGTCTCAATCTGTGGATTCCATTGTTGTGATCCAGCTGCCCTCACTCCCCCTGACAGGCAGGGGAACTTCCTTGTGGTCTGTAATTGACAAGGATGTTTGTGTTTTTTCTGGCCGGTGGGTCTCCACAGAAGGAGTAGAGGTATAAAAGGTTGCTGTTCTTCCACCTGAAAAGAAGTCTCCGTGTCTCAATCCTAAGCCTGACACCCCTCACCCCCCCACCCACCAGTCTTGGCTCTCCAGGCTGCGCTGGCCACAGCATTCCCCTCCCACACAGACGAGCCACAACCTTTGCTCTTACACTAGATTTCAGCTTCTGCCAGTGTGCCCTTGCTGTTGCCTGGCATCTCTATCTTCAGTTCTTCCCATAGTCTCCAGACTCATGAGTGAGTAGCTATCTTGTGGGCGGTTCCTCTGAACACACAATAGAGGCTTTGCTACACTTCACCCACCATTTTTGTTTTCTCTCACCTTCCCATGACCAGTTTACTAGCTGCCTCCATTACGGCTAGCACACTCTCAGGCACCCTTAGGGCCTCCTAATATTCACCCAGTGGTCCCCACTACATATACAGGTCACACAGTCACCTGAAGTTTGCTTGGAATTTTCCCAACAGAACCTATATGCAGACTGAGTCTGCCACTTTACTTTACACGACTATTATGACAACCCAAGGTCTCAAAAGTCTTGGTCTTCTCTTTACTCGGAGATCATTTTATGACTCATCCAATCTTCAGAAGCCACCTCTTGGGGGAGGCTGCTTGTTCCTTCCCGGCTGCCCGGACCACGAAATAATCACTCTGAAACTATTTTATTTGTAATCCTCTTTGGCCAATAGCTTAAGCATATTTTTGGCTTACTCTTATATCCTAAACTAACCCTTCTCCATTAATCTGTGCATCACCACGAGGTCATGGCCTACTGGCAAAGTTTTGGCAAGCTCCAGCGCAGGCCTCTGTCCCTGTGGCTACATGGCTTCTCATTGACTCTGCCTACTCTCTCTCTAGATCTTTTCCAGCCTGGCTATATTTGGCTAAGCCATTGGCCAAAAGCATCTTCTTTACTCATTAACCAATGGAAGCAACACATAGACAGGACTTCCCACACCAGCCACAAGCTATGGGATGCCTACAAGTAGCAGTACTTACACCTATATGGGACAAAGAAAAACAGGGCTCCAATGCTCACATGATGTTAAACAGCTTCTAGTTTAACATTGCTATGTTATGTACAATTGTCATATGTGCATTCCACATATCTATCAGACCTGTCCTCTCTCTTTGCCCCACCATCGTTCACAGAGGGAAATGCAGTAAGCACGCTTCCACATCACTACTTCCTCTTACAGTCTACAGAATACCTGCCAGGGACAAGGTCACCACGATGACCACAAGCATTGACCCTGGAGTGTTTCCCACACAGAGCTAAGACTCTAGAAGCAACTCACTGTAGTTCAGAAGACTACTACAACAGAGTCTCGAGCCAGGTGGCACCGTGTGTAATTCTAGCTCCTCAAGAGGCAGAGGCAGAAGGATTGCAAGTTCAAGGCAAGTCTGGACTACAGAGCGAGTTGAAGGCCAGTCTAGACAACTTGGTGAGATCCTGCCTTGAAATAAAAACTAAAAAGAGTGCTGGCACAGGAAGTGGGTAGTAAGATGGCTCATTGGGTATGCGTGTGCACCATACACATACCACACATATAAAAGACACCCAAGCACTCTTACTCACTGAACTATCTCCCCAGTTCCCAGGCTCTTCTATTTGTTATGTAGCTGACGCTGGCCTTGAACTCCTGGTCTTCCTCCCTTTACATACCTATTTTGTTCATTTTTTTTACATTGTATTTGTGTGGGGATATGTGTATGTGGTGGTTTGAAAGAAAATGGCTCCCAAAGGGAGTGGCACTATTAGGAGGTGGCACTGTTGTTGGAGTGGGTGTGGCCTTGGTGGAAGAAGGGTGTCACTGTGGAAACCACATTTGAGGTCTAATATATACTCAAGCCATGCCAGTGAGTCAGTCCCTTTCTGTTGCCTTCTGATCAAGATGTAGCCAGCATCATGTCTGCCTGCATGCTCCCACCATGATGATAATGGCCTGAACCTCTGAACTGTAAGCCACCCGCTCAATTAAATATTTTCATTTATAAGGATTGCTGTGGTCATAGTGTCTCTTCACGAAAATAGAAACCCTGACTAAGAAAAAAAAAAAAAAGAAACCCTGACTAAGACTTGCTGCACATGCTCACATGCTATAGCATATGTGGGAAGGTCAGAGGACTACTTGCAGGGGTTGGGTTTTGCCTTCATTCTCCTCCCCTTCTTCTGGAACTGGCCTCGAACTCACAAAGATCCACTTACCTCTGCTTCCCCAGTGCTGGGATTAAAGGCCTGCACCACCACCACCTGGCTCTCTGTAGCTTTCAGAGCCTCTACTAGAACTAGCTCTTGTAGACCAGGCTGGCCTCGAACTCACAGAGATCCGCCTGCTTCTGACTCCCAAGTTCTGGAATTAAAGGCATGCATCCCTACCACCTGGCTTCTAATTGTTCTTAATAAGAATAAGCTGAAGTCAGTTATCAGGAGTGAAAGCTGAAGAATCAGAGAAGCAGAGCAGCCAACCACTAGAGAGACC
The DNA here is from genome assembly GCF_000317375.1 of Microtus ochrogaster. Classification (NCBI taxonomy): domain Eukaryota; kingdom Metazoa; phylum Chordata; class Mammalia; order Rodentia; family Cricetidae; genus Microtus; species Microtus ochrogaster. The sequence goes on from NW_004949147.1 coordinate 185,643, forward strand.
TTTTATCTCTACCAATGCTCAGAGCAAAGGGGCAATTCTGTCCTCAGACTGCTTCCTCAGACTGCATTTGAGCTCCTGTCTCCTCACACCTTATATTCCTCTCTCCACCCAATCATACCCCCTTTGTCTCCACCTCCCTGGTGCTGGGATTAAAACCCTAGGACTCCCAAGGACTGGGATTAAAGGTGTGAGTCACCACCACCTGGACTCTAGTGGTTTAGCTCCGCCAGCTGATCTTCAGGCAAGCTTTATTTGTTAAAACACAAACAAAATATCACTCCACTGGAGCTCCCTGGGCTGGTGGGGTGGAGGGAAGTTCATCTATTCCCATGGAACTGAGGCATTGGGTCCTTTGACATGGTGGTGCCTATGACTACAATACACATGCACTCAAGGCTTTATCTGTTCTTTACACAGGCAGGGCTCCCTCGGGTCCCCCTTCCCAAAACCAAAAACAAGAACAGAACACTATTAGAACTGGTAAATTGTTTCAGTAAGGTTACAGAATACAAAATAAATATATAAAAACAGTAGTTTATATCACAATTTCTTAAACAGTTTCTACTTGCGACTTCTTTTGGACCAGGACATTATTATGCAACTTTGGGCACATAGAGATAGAAAAATACAAGAGCGGGCAAGATGGCTCAGCAGGTGCGAGCATTTTCTCTTCCTGGGGACCCATGCCAGAAGACTCACAACCACCTGGGACAAGGGATCCAACACTCTCCTCTGGCCTCTGAGGACACTGGCCCATGTGTAGTGCACACCCAGATACACATGTTCACTGTGTGACAATGATTCCCGGAGGCTCAGTCATCAGTTGATGTCTCTCCTTCCCTTCCCCCTTCCCCCTCCCGAGTTCCTCACTGGAGGACTATTTTTTTTTTTTTTTTTTTTTTTTTTGGTTTTTCGAGACAGGGTTTCTCTGTGGTTTTGGAGCCTGTCCGGAAACAACCCTTGTAGACCAGGCTGGTCTCGAACTCACAGAGATCCGCCTGCCTCTGCCTCCCGAGTGCTGGGATTAAAGGCGTGTGCCACCACCGCCCGGCTCTCACTGGAGGACTATTTAAGACAAAAGCTTGCTTCAATAAACGAAGACCTTGACAAGAACTTTGCTTGGTCTCCCTCTTGCCCATGATTTTTTCAGGTAGTGCCCCTTCAGAAGTCTGGAATAACTGGACCTGCTGGACGGGTCAGTTAAGATTTTTTTAATTTTTATTTTTTGTTGTGTTACCTGCATATGTGTTTACAGACCACGTAAATTCCGATGCCCTTGACAGTCAGAAGGGGAGATCAGATCCCTTACCTACTCTTTGTCTCCTCTCTGGAAACCACCAGTCACCAGGGTTGGCCCCATTCACTTGACCGTGCTTTTGTTTGAAGGAATATATGGACCTTGGGACTCTGGATTTGAAAAGCAGTGGAATGCTTTAAGTGCTGCTTAATAGGCCATCCTAGTAGGAGCATGGAAGTCAGTGCTGTTGAGTGTGATTTAATGAACTGTAAGAGGTTTCAGAGGAGAAGGATTTTAGAATGTTGTCTAGAGATCATTCTTGTGATATGCAGATCTCTCAGAGTTGGTACCAGGTATTGCTGTGATAGGCCTGACCATGTTTTTGTTTGGAGGAATTTGGACTTTTATACTTTGGGTTATGACAGCAGTGGAATACTTTAAGCACTGCTTAATGGGCCATATTAGTAAGAGCATGGAAGATTTGAACTGTGAGGGCCTGGATCAAGAGGTTTCAAAGGAGAAGAATATTGATTTGTGGCCTAGAGATGGTTCTTGTGATATTTCATGAAGAATGTGCTTGCTTTTTGCCCCTGTCTGAAAAACCTGCCTGAGGCTAAACTGAAGAGGTTTTGGATTAATTCTGTTAGCAGAAGTAATCTCACAACAGCCTAGTATAGACTGCTGTATGGTTATTAGTGTTAATATTAATGAAGATTAAGCTGGGCGGTGGTGGCGCACGCCTTTAATCCCAGCACTCGGGAGGCAGAGGCAGGTGGATCTCTGGGAGTTCGAGGCCAGCCTGGTCTAGTTCCAGGACAAGAACCAAAAGCTACGGAGAAACCCTGTCTCGAAAATCCAAACCAAAAAAAATATATATTAATGAAGATTTATAATTAAAAGGAGCAATCTGAGCAAGGAAAAATACAAGATGTAGAAAAATTTGAGGAGAAAAGGAAGTGGAATGGAGTTAAATCCTGTATTTAAGGAGGTAAACAGATAAGAAATGAAATAAAGGTAGTGGTGATCTCAGGACAAGATCCCACCCAGCTAAAGTTCCAATTTGTGAAGGGAATTAAAGAGAAACTCAGAGCCAGGTATGGTGGTGCATGTCTTTAATTCCAGCACTCCAAAGGCAGAGTTTGAGGCCAGCCTGGTCTACAGATCCAGTTTCAGGACAGCCAGACTGAGACAGTGAAGGAAACGGTTGGGAACAGAAAGCTGGTGAGGATGCAATTGGCTGAGAGGGCCATGCTCAGGCCCCAGCAAGCAGCAGAACTTGGCAGCTTCAGTCACATGGTTCTGGTTTTAGAGTCAAGGACAGAAGAAGGAGGTTATGGAATTTGCCCTCCACGGCTAAGGAAAGCTGCTGAGGCTAGGGATGTGTCAGAGGTGTCCTTGAATGGAGGCCTACAGAGACCACTGCCTAATGTTGTGCAGGTGAAGCCTGGATTGCCTTGGAGATCCCAAGATGTTGGAGATGCCAGAGCCACGGGATACCTGCCCAGGAGAGCTGGCTAACAGAGAGTGGAATCGGAAAGAAGTAAGTTGTAGTTAACAAAGTTGAAAAGAGTTGGAGAACCCAAGAGCATTTTGACATCAGATATGGAGATATTAAGTTTGGTGTAGGCAGAGACTGCTTGTTTGTTTCCCGGCTGCCCAGACCGGAATAATGACACAGAAACTATAAAATTACAACACCACCACTTGGCCAGTAGCTTAGGTTTCTTATTAACTAACTCTTACATCTTAAATTAACCCATTCCTATTATTTCATATTTTACCCTGAGGCTCATGGTTTACCAGTAAGGTTCCAGGGTGACAGTCTCCTTCAGCAGCTACATGGCGTCTCCCTGACTCCACCTTATTTTATCCTTTATTTCTGCTTATAATTCTCTCCTTGCTCTATTCTACTCTGTCATAGGCCGAAGCAGCTTCTTTATTCATTAACCAGTAAAAGCAGCAAATATACTTCCCACACCAGTTTGGAGTTTTCCCAGCTGGTTTTTAAACTTGCTTTGGTCCCATATTTCCTCACTATGTTCCCTTCCCTACATTTTGGAATGTTAATGTATATCCTGTGCCAGTATATGTTGGAAGTATGCAGTCTGCTTTTCAATTTCACAGGGGATAACAGTTAAGAGATTGAATGAATCTCAGAAGAAACTTTGAACTTTAGACTTTTAAATAACTTTGAGACTTTTATAGATATGGGGACATTTGAAGCTGGACTGAATGCAATTTTGCCTCATGATATGGCTACAAGCCTTTGGAGGCCAGGGAGTGGAATGTGGTGGTTTGAAAGAAAATGCCCTTCATAGGGAGTAACACTATTAGGAAGTGTGGCCTTGTTGGAGAGAGTGTGTCACTGTGGGGGTGGACTTTGGGGACTCATTTGCTCAAGCTACACTTAGTGTGGTACACAGTTCACTTCCTGTTGCCTGGGGATCAAGATCTCAGCTCCTTCTCCAGCACTATGCCTGCCTGCCCCTATTATGCTTCTCATTATGATGATAATGCACTAAACTTTTGAGATTGTAAGCCAACACCCGTTAAATGTTTTCCTTTATAAGAGTTGCCGTGGTCATGGTGTCTCTTCACAGCAATAGACAGAAGCTAAGGAAGGCTCATCTGTGTCTGTGGGCCTGTGCCATGTTGCTTTCTCTTGGTGGTTCAGGAAGCAGAGAGCACTAGTTTGAACCAGAAGCCAATATCACCAGACCTGCCTCCTGAGACTCTCTTTGGCTGGGTAGGTTATCTTCCCAAAGGGTCCAAAACTTCCCAAATGAATACCAGCTGAGACCTGTAGTCAAACACAGTGTTCTTGTGGGAACATTTTACATTCAACCACAAGAGGGGACATCTTTCTGCTCAGCTGCCAGAAATAGGAGCCATTCCCAGTTGTGTGAATTCCACCTGTCTGACCTTCCCTAGCATTTTACGAAGGAAATTCAGATGCAATGAAGACTCACCTGACAACTACAGAGTCCTAGGACTCTCGTTCTTTATGACATTTTATTTTCACATCTTATCCTTTCTTGACTTCGGATTTTTCCAGAACTTGAAAATTCTAGTCATCTTCTTCCTAATTTTTGTTTCCTCAATTCTGGTATCTGTTGTCAGAGGCCGCTTGTTTGTTCCTGACTGCCCAGACCATGAAATAATCACTCTGAAACTATATTAATAGCAATACTGTTTGGCCAATGACTCTAGCGTATTTCTAGCTAGCTCTTACATCTTAAACCATTTCTATTATTTTATATTTTACCACGAGGCTCATGGCCTATCAGCAAGGTTCCAGCATGTGTCTGGCAGTGGCTACATGGCTTCTCAGTGACTCCGCCTTCTTTCTCCCAGCATTCAGTTTAGGTTTCCCACCTAGTTCTACTCTGCCCTATCACAAGACAAAGCAGTTTCTTTGTTAATTAAGCAATAAAATTAATACCTATACAAAAAGATTTCTTACATCAGGTATCCATATGCAGACTTTTGCGTTGTGTTATTAAATGATTTTATTTCTTTGCTTTTTTTTTTTTTTTTTTTTGGTTTTTTTGAGACAGAGTTTCTCTGTGTAGCAGTCCTGGCTGTCCTGGAACTCACTCTGTAGACCAGGCTGGCCTCGAACTCACAGAGATCCTCCTGCCTCTGCCTCCCGAGTGCTGGGATTAAAGGTGTACCACCACCACCACCCAGTATGATTTTATTTCTTCTGAGTGACAAGTCAGATTTCTGGATCATATAGTAAATCTATTTTACTTTTTAATTATTGTTTGGATTTTTTTATTATTTTGTACTTATAGGTGTTTTGTTATGTCTGTGTACCATGTGCATGCTGTACCCTTGGATGCCAGAAGAGGGCACTGGATCCCCTGAGACTGAAGTTACAGATGGTTATGAGCCACAGTGTTGGCGCTGAAGATCAAACCTGGGTCCTCTGAAAAAGCAGTCAGTGCTCTTAACCCCTGAGCCATCTCTCCAGGCCCTGTATTTTATATTATAATAAATTTCCAATTTGCCTTTCAGGTGGTCATGCCATTGTGCAGTCTGGATCCACTCGGTGCATGACTGCACTCTCAATCAACAATCCCAATCATATTTAATGGGTTCAGGTCACAGGCCTGCTTTCTCTCCACCCACCCCCACCTCGCTCTTCTATTCTTCAGAGGCATGGTATGACACCTGGTTTAAGGGGTGCTGGGGGTCAAACCCGGGACTTTATGCATGCTACATCCCTAGCTCTCACCCCCACTTTCCTTTTTTTCCTTTTGAGACAAGGCTTTGTTGTATGGAGTATGTCTTTGTCACTGATCTATTATTGTGAAGAGACACTGTGACCAAGGCAACTCCTATAAAAGGAAGCTTTTAATTGGGGCTGGCTTACAGTTTCATCATGACAGGGAGCATGGTGGCATGCAAGCAAGTGCTGGAGTAGTAGCTGAGAGTTATATCTTGATCCTTAGGCAGAGAGGCAGAAAGAGACTGGGCCTGGCAATGGGCTTTTGAAGTCTCAAAGTTCACCCCCAGTGACACACTTCCTCCAAAAAGCCATACCCCTTAATCCTTCTAATCCTATCAAAGAGTTCCACTCCCTCGTGACAAAGCACTTCAATATCTAAACCTGCGGGCGCCATTCTTATTCAAACCATCACAACTGGGCTATTCTGAAACCACACAGACCAGGCTTGCTTCAAACCTGCATCCCAGCACTTGGGGGACAATGCTTTGAGCTTGAGGCCAGCCTCGGCTATCTGAGTTTCAACCCAGCCTAGGCTACTGAATAAGATCACCACCACCACCAAAAAGAACTGTATTGTCATTGCTATCATTTATGCTTTCCTTGACACTAAAATTTTCTGACATTTAAAACTAGGCTTTTCTCTGTTATCCTCATTTCTGCTGTGGTCTTTGCAGTGTACTAAATATATTTATTTTCTCTCTTTCATAAAAAAGGGGCAAGGGCTGGAAAGATGATTCAATGGTTAAGAACACTGATTGTTCTTGAAGAGGACTAGGGTTTGACTCCCTGTGCCCACATTGTGGCTCACAACCATCCCCAACCCCAATTCCATTGATCCAGAGAATCCAACACCCTCTTCTGACTTCCATAGGCATTGGGCTCACACTTGGTACACAGACTGACACACAGGCAAAACACCCATTCACATAAAAATAATAAGATCTGTGGCGCACGCCTTTAATCCCAGCACTCAGGAGGCAGAGGCAGGCGGATCTCTGTGAGTTCGAGACCAGCCTGGTCTACAGAGCTAGTGCCAGGACAGGCTCCAAAGCCACAGAGAAACCCTGTCTCGAAAAACCAAAAAAAAAAAAAATAATAATAATAATAATAATATCTATCTGAAAAGAGGGTGGGTCACTGTGAAATGACTCGTTAGGTACGAGATGACTCGTTAGGTACGAGATGACTCGTTAGGTGGCACGCACCTGCCACCAAGCCTGACGAACTGAGTTTGATTTCTGGAACCCATACATGGAAGGAGAGAACTGACTCCTTCCTGCAAGTTGTCCTCTGACTTCCACCATGTGTTCTAAGACATGAGTGCCTATACACACCTACTACTACTACTACCACACACACACACAAACACACACACCTTAAAACCTGTTTGAGACAGGCCACATGTAGCTGACCTCAGACCCACCTTGAACTGCTTCTGTCCTCCATGCACTGAGATTATGAGTATGAAATCCATGGGCAGGGGAGAGATGCTACCCTCCACACCTCACGCCACCCATCAATGCCCGAGACAGGTAGGAGAGCTGCCCCTGCCCTCTACCAGCTGCTCAGAACAGACCCTGCTCCTCACATAGGCAGCACAACAGTGGTTGGGGGTGAACCAGCCCTGATACTGTGAGCGTGGAAGAGCTGTCCCCATTACTCACCTGTCACATGGAAGCATAGGCAGGAGAGAGATGTGTCTGTCCCCTCCCAACCCCCATCAATGCCCGAGGCAGCTGGAAGAGCTGGCCCTCAGGTCATAAGAGCTGGAGAGCTAGCCCTGCCCCTCATCTGCCGCAGCCCTCAGGAGAGCGGCCCCTGCACCACGCCTGGGTAACACCATAGAGCTGGCCCTGGAGGTGTGGGTGTGGGAGATCTGACCCTGAGGATATGAAAGCAGAAGAACTGGTCTTGCCCCTGGCTCTTCGCTGTGAAGGGTGAACTCACCAAGGCAATGCAGGAGAGCTCACCCTGGTGGTGAGAACAAGGGAGAGCTGGTGGGTTGACCAACCCTGCAATTACCCAGGCCAGAAGCAGGATTATAGGTTGGCCCACTCCGATATCCACCCCACCTGTGATCTGCTGGAGCACGTGAAGGGACCGGTCCTGGAGACCCAAAACTGCAGGGTTTCCTCAACACAGGACAATAGCAGAATAACCAAAAGGAGTCCCGGTGAGGGCCCAGCATCGATAGTGTAGCAGAAACCAGAGGCCTTGGAACAGACCAAAGACTCTGTGCAATGAACACTTCCAATAAAGATATGTAGAAAATATGTGTGACTCACTGTGTCACACTACAGCTTCCAGGATAAGATGTTGTTTTCCCTTCTATTTTTTTTCTCTTAAATTTTATTGGGGGGGGGGGGCAGTGGCTGAAAGGGCAGAGGACACACATGCAGGGACAGGAAATGAATGGGATCGAGTTGTGTGATGTGAAAGACACAGGAATAAAAAGAAAGTTAGAAAAACAAAATGGTTTGAAAGGATAAGGAAAAAAAATAAACAAAAAACCAAGCATGCGCCATCACGCCTGACTTTTTCTTGTCGATAAACTTTGAGTTGTTACTAATTTTAGGTCATTATGAATAATGTTTCTTGATTGTGGGAATCAAGTATTTGTAGAAACACATGTCTTCATTTCTTTGTGGCTGATAACTAGGCATGAGATTGTTGGGTTACTAGGTAAGTACATATTTACTTTTCCTTGGTTAGGTAGCTATTTACCCTTTTGCCTACTCTTAATTTGGGTCATCGGGAACAGAGGGATAGCCTGCTTGTGTGGGTGTTGAGTTCATGGCCTTGAGCATCTGAGCCTGCCTCTGTCTAGAGGCACCTCATCCTCTTGCTTTGCTGTTGAGCTCTAACACTTCTTGCTTGCTTTGTTTTAAGATAGGGTTTTACCAGGCTGACCATGAACCTGCAGAAATCCCTCTGATTTGCCTTTCAAGTGCTGGGATTACAGGCATGAACCACCACACCCAACTTTAAGAACTCAATCTACATTCTCCATAACAGTCCATTAACAGATACAAGATACACCGATGCTTTCTTTCTGTTTGGGATTTATATTTCATTTCTTCCTGGTCCCTTCTAAAGAGCAGAAGATTTTTTTTTTTTTTTTTTTTTTTGGTTTTTCGAGACAGGGTTTCACTGTGGCTTTGGAGCCTGTCCTGGCACTAGCTCTGTAGACCAGGCTGGCCTCGAACTCACAGAGATCCGCCTGCCTCTGCCTCCCGAGTGCTGGGATTAAAGGCGTGGGCCACCATCGCCAGGCAGATTTTTTTAAAGTTTTTTTTTGTTTGTTTGTTTTTTGAGACAGGGTTTCTCTGTGGCTCAGTTTGTTTAAACCTCCTCTAGACAGCTGAGCTGGCTCAGTCTTTGCAGCTGAACTTCCCTTCCTCTGAGAGGGTCTCTTTACCAGTTTTTATTGTTTGCTCTGGCAGGGAGGAGCCTAGTAAATCTGGTCAGTTCCAGGGACTTCCTGAAGCTATTTTGGGCTGTTTACCCTCCTGTTTAAGGAGCTTCCTGCAGGATGGAATGTTTCAGTCTCAGAGGAAACTTACTAGACAGCATGGCCATCCTGGTCAGAGGTTGGTTTGCTTTGTGTTCTTTCATTGTGCCCAGACACTTGTCAAACTCACTTCAATTATTTACTTTTGTCTTTCCCAGTTATGTTTATTGCATTTTATTTGTTTGATTTTGAGACAGACTTTTGATACGTGATCCAAGCTTGTCCAGAATTCCACATGTAGCTCAGGCAGGTCTCAGTACTCCTGAGGTTAAATAAGATTACTGGTGTGTGCCTGTAAATGTACAGCTCTGAAGGGAAAGCTATCCTGGCCGGAGGGAACCCCGGAATGCAGTCAGCACAGCATGACAAATCTCACACAAGAGGGTGGCTGCCTCTGCTCAGGTAAGAAGCAGTGGAGAACTGAGTAGGAGGCAGGCTTTATACAGGGGTTGTCGGGGGTGGAGTTTTTCAGGGTAGAGATTTCCAGGATGGGGATTGGTGGGATTTTAAGTCCTGAGTTTGAGGTGAGCCCAGGGATTAATGAATTTTCAAGCTCTTCCATGGATTGGTGTGTTTTCAAACCCCAGAAGTGAACTCGGGCCTTTACCCTGTAGTGCTCCTACACACAACTGGCATATTTACTGTAAAGGAAGCTTTTGCTGGAAGTGGTGGTGAAAGCTTTATAATCCGAGCTACTGGGAAGCCGAGGAAGAAAGATTGCAATTCAAGACCAGTTTGAATTTCAGAGCAGGTCCATGTCTCAAAACAAGAACGTAAAGTCAGGCAATGGTGGCACTCCCAGCACTTGGGAGGCAGAAACAGGCAGATTTCTGAATTTGAGGCTAGCCTGGTCTACAGAGTAAGTTCCAGGACAGCCAGGGCTACACAGAGAAACCCTGTCTCAAAGACAAAAATAAAATAAAATTTTAAACGGAGCTAAAAGTACATCTCAGTGGTAAAGTTGCCTAGCATGTGTGAGGACTTAGGTTCAACTCCTAATAAATACAAAAATTATTTAATTGCATTTTGTATTTAGTGTGCATACATACTTGAGTGTATGTACACATGTGTACATGTGCTTGTGTGTGTGGAGGACAACATATGTGATTCAGTTATCTCCTTCAGAAGGACACCAGGGACCAAACTCAGGTCACCAACCTTGGTGCTTTTACCAGCTGAGCCATCTCACTGGGCCATAATATTGTTCTCAAGACAGGGTTTCTCTGTGTAGCCCTGGCTGTCCTGGAACTCGCTCTGTAGACCAGACTAGCCTCAAACCCAGAGATTCACCTGCCTGCCTCTGCCTCCCAAGAGCTGGGATTAAAGGCATGCACCACCATCATCCATTTCTGGACCATAAGAGTTCTTAAAAAATAAAAACAACAAAGACGGCGAGATGGAGTAGTTGGTAAAGTACCTGCCACACGTGCAGGAAGAGCTGAGTTCGGATCCCCGCACCCCTGGAAAAGCTGGCACAGCGACAAACACTGTAACCTCAACATTGACAGGATCCCTGAAGCTCATTGGTCAGCTCCCAGCATCCACACGGCTGCTCACAACCATCTGTGTCTCCAGTCCCAGAGCATCTGATGCCCTTTACTGGCATCCAGCAGGAACCACACACACACTCACATACATAAAAATAAAAAAATATTTACATAAAATAAAATTAAAAAAATTTCTTCCACTTTCACCTGGTTTGGCTACTCTGCTAAGGGAGTCAGGAAACTTCAGACACTACTGACCAGGCCAAAATCCCTTCTGAGACAATGTGTGTTCTTCTGAACGACAGTACAATCAAAGATGTCAAAGACAATAAATCACATGTGTTCAATTAGGGCTAAAATGATCCACAACTTTAGGTTTTGACCCTCTCTTATTGTTCTCAAATATAAACAACACCCCTTATAAATGCACCTTGCAATTTTGTTTACAAAAGGAAAAATCTTACCCTTTAAATCTTGTTGCAAATTATACTCTCTGTTCAGTAATTTAGAAAGTCTCAGGATCCTACATAGCCATTATAAAGATACCCAAGTTCAGCTCTCCTTCTAGAAGCATACAGCTACACTCAGGTTGTCTTGTCTTCTCCCAGAGCCTCTTTTCCTTAGACACCATGCTTAAAATCTATGTTATAATCTCTTAATAAGCTCCAACTCTGCTTCTTCATACTGGTCTATCCTGACATTCTTTTCTGTGGTAAAGACAAGAATCCTGGGTTTGCCTAGGTGAAGGTCCCTAAGGCAAAATAGAACAACTCAGGTTGCTGAGGGCAACAGCGTGCAGCTGTGCCTCCATCCTTGCTATTGTTGGCAGCTACACTTGGAAGAACAAAAAGAAACCCAGCAATTCCCCGAAGCCCACCTCTGGAGCTCATTTGAGGGGCTTAGGGAGGGAGGGGGGAGAGAGAGAGAGAGAGAGAGAGAGAGAGAGAGAGAGAGAGAGAGAGAGAGAGAGCGAGCTCAGAGGGTACAGAGCTTGTCCAGGTGTAAAAACCTGAGTCCATGTCTCCAGAACCAGTACATATCCTGTAACCCCAGGGCTCTAACAGTGTTGTGGGAAGAGAGACAGGAGATGCCTGGAAGCTTGCAGCCAGCACAGTAACAAAGAGACCCTGTTTGAAAAAGTGAGGGTTAACATCAGTTGTCCTCTGACCTTCATGCAAATGCTATGGCATATATGTGTCCAAACTCAGATACACACACCTGCATACACACCACACACACACTCACATACGCATCATGTATACACACATATCACATACACAAACATAAACACACATCACCCATGCCTGCATACACTCATATACATTTACATACATATCCACAAACATATAATACACACATCACACACACAGCACATATACATAGATACACACATACAGACATATACACATATCACACATATAGCACAGACACATAGACACTCATACGTGTATCACATACATCACACATACCTATATACATTCACATACATACACACACATAAATACAAACCTCATACACATACACAACACACACTCACATACATACACACATACACACACACAAATACAAACCTCATACACATATACAACACACACATACAATTTAAAGAAGCAGGAGCAGGAGGAGGCAGCAGAGCTATAGTCCTAGTCTGGGTGTGGTCCAGTCTGACACTGACCAATAACTATCTTAACTCCAGTCTCTCCACAGGGTAGTGTGAGTGACAAGCTGTCAGACTATGTGAAATCTCTTTGACAGCCATCAGACTTCAGTCTTTCCTTCTCCCAGCTTGGGACTCCTAGAGCAATTCCAGTTTCTTGGGGTCTATTGTTTCAATAGCTGGACAGCATAAGGGTGAGGCCCAAGTGCCCTTTAAAATATTCCTGCCAGCATGCTACGGGGCCTGGAAGGGAAGGGAAGGAAGAAGGTCCTGTTTTAGAACTGACCAGCCCACCTAGGGCACCTCATACAAGTAGAATAGTCTGAGGTTGCCACTTCAGAGCTTCATAATCAAGGACTGATTATGTTTCTTCATTCATTAAAAAAAATTAAATCAATAAACTATTTTGGAACAGTACTTTTGGATTTAAGTATATTACACCAAGTGCAGGCAGCTCCCATAGCCCTCCTATCCTACACACTTGTGGAAGCTCTATACATTCATTAATTTTCAAACTCTGTGTTCTAGACTTGGCTCTGAACCACGGCCCAGCCCTGCCTCAAGCACTTTCAGTTCAGTGAAGCAGACAGACCGGCCAGGGTCAGTGGGATGTGCAGGGGTATTCTTGGGTGGAGGTGAATGAGCCCAGGCTGCCAAGTCCATCAGGGCACCTCCTGAGGGTGTTCCGGAGAGTGGACTTCTGTCCCAGTCTGCTTTCTGTTGCTGTGATAAACACCATGACCAAAAGCTACTGGGGGAGGAAAGGGTTAAGTCACCTTATGTTGTAGGAGCTGCAGGTTGCATTCTGCCACCCAGCTCCCGCCACGGGCTAGCTTTACCTGAAATAACAACGCACAAACTGTATTCTTTTAAACACTGCTTGGCCCATTAGCTCTAGCCCTTACTGGCTAATTCTGATATCCCGATCAACCCATCTCTAATAAACTGTGTAGCACCGGTCTTACCGGGAAAGATTCAGCATGTTTGACCTGGCAGCTTGCTTCATCTCGTGCGTCTGCCCGGGAGAGGGGAGCATGGCCTCTCCTCCAGAGAGCAGAGCTGTCGAGTCTGAGCTCACTTCCTCTTCCTCCCAGCATTCTGTTCTGTTTACTCCTCCCACCT
>NW_004949147.1:200300-201431 GCF_000317375.1 Microtus ochrogaster
GGGCTGGTATCTCAGCGGCTATAGGCTGGAGGAGCGGAAGGACCTCCTGCAACAGGGCTGTGATTCTTTGGAGACCTTGCTGAAAGGAAGGAAAGAAAGCTGAGAAGCAGCCAGGGATTTGGGGTGGTAGCAAACATATACACATACACAAAATATAAAATAATTCGATTTTAAAATAAATAAATAAATAAAGTAGAGAGCCAGCAAAGTGACTTCCTGAGTAAAGACACTCACTGCTAAGCTTCAATGCAGTGACAGGGACTCACACGATAGAAGGAAAGAAGCTTCTGATCTCTGAGCTCCACACAGAGGCTATAGCCCACATACAATCTACAAATTAAAAGAAAATTTTTTCTAAAAATAATTTTTGTTTTGTCTACATGTATGTATGTGCACCACAGTGTGCAGTACACACAAAGGTCAGAAGAAGGCATCAGATACTCTGGAACTGTAGTTATTAGATAGTTGTGGGCTGCCATGTGGGTGCTGAAGTCAAATCCAGGTCCTCTGCAAGAGCAGCAAGTGCTCTTATCCACTGAGCCATCTCTCCAGTTTTTAAAAGTGAAAATGTATTTTTTAAAAGAAATAAGATGGAGAAAGACAGTGGAAGACATCCAATATCCTAGTCACTGTTCTATTGCTGTGAAGAGACACTAAGACCAAGATAATTCTTATGAAAGAAAGCATTTAATTGGCAGCTTGCTTACGGTTTCACAGTTCAGTCCATTATCATCATGGTGGGGAGCAAGGTGGCATGCAGGCGCTGCTGGAGCCGTAGCTGAGCATTCTGCATCCTGATCCTTAGGCAGAGAGGGAGGAAGAGAGGGAAGGAGGGAGGGAGGGAGGGAGGGAGGGAGGGAGAGAGAGACTGGATTGGCATGAGCTTTTGAAATCTCAAAGCTCACCCCAATGATATACTTCCTCCAACAAGACCACACCTATTCCAACACGGCCATACCTCTTAATCCTTCTAATCCTTTCTAAAAGGGCTTCCTGGTGACTAAGCATTCAAATATATAAGCCTATGGGAGTCATTCTTATTAAAGCTCCCAACATTGACCTCTGGCCTTTAAATTTACATACAAGATTCTCTCTCTCTCTCTCTCTCTCTCTCTCTCTCTCTCTCTCTCT
>NW_004949147.1:201531-210902 GCF_000317375.1 Microtus ochrogaster
AGAGAGAGAGAGAGAGAGAGAGAGAGAGAGACAAAGAGAAAGAGAGAGAGAAGGAGGAAAAGGTTTAGAGGGAGAAGGCAAAAGAACATCCTTTTCTAAGTTTTCAGCTTTCGATCAGCAAGTCCAGAAGCAGCTCCCTATGCCTGTATTAAGGAAGGGATTGATGGAGATTTGGAAAGCCCCTAGAGAACCACTGGATGGGGATTCTGGTTGCCATGACAACCACTCTTGTATTCTGAGGGTTGGAACACACTGTACTACCTCTGGTTTGGGAAGAGGGGCTGAGGGTTTGACTTGACTATACTGGCAGCCAGTGATTTGATCACCATGTTTAGTTAATGCACTGCCATGCAAACCAAGGAGATTTGGTCGAGCCAAACATGGTAGCTCTCCCTTGTAATGCCAGCATTTGGGATGCTGAAGCAGAATTGTTTGGAGTTGAGGCCAGGTGGGGCTGCAGAGCAAATCCTGGCCTCAAACAACAACCAAACAAATGGAAACCAAAACAACCAATGTAACATTTAAACATGGAAAACCAGAAAATGGTTGATACCTTCAAGTGAATTAGGTGTGGAGGGATTTCATGGAACTTTAGATGGAAAATGTTTTCCCACACTTGGCCAAACCCATATCCTTGGAGTTCAGTCTCTAGCTCTTCCTTCCTTCCTTCTTTTCTTCCTTTTCCTTCCTTCTTTCCTTCTTTCCTTCCTTCCTTCCTTCCTTCCTTTCTTCCTCCCTCCCTCCCTCCCTTCCTCCCTTCCTTCCTTTTTGTTTCTTTTTTGAGATAGGGTCTCTCTATGTAGCCCCAGCTGATCTGGAACTCTCTATCTATATCAGACTGGCCTCAAACTCACAGAGATTCACCTGAGATTAAAGGCATGTGCCACAATCCTTGGTCACCTTTCTAAATTTGCTGGATTAGGGTATCTCTCAGATTGTTTTTCTTTGAAAACCAACCTAAGATAGTCTTGTGAGTTTAGGCAAAGAGGAAGGACTCGGAGGCAGAAGATGCAGAAGTTGGCACTGTGTTCACACTGCCTGTCAAAGTGACTGAAAGGGAAGAGGAGCCATTTTCCCTCCTTTAGCAAAACCCTGTTCTGATGACTTTATTTCTGATAGGCTAGGCAGTCATGCCATTTTGTAAAGCACCTCCATTTTGGCTGAACTGTGACAATTCCAGTAGCTACAGTGATTTGCTTTTTACAACTAAAGTAACTTGTTCCTCTAGATTCTCGCCTTTCCTGCTCCTCTGACCCCAGATACCTGTCAGCCAGGAAAGATGTTACCAATCCTCTAACATTCTCTATCTGAGCACTTACTGGTTACACCTAGCAACGGCCAACAACAAACCAAAGAAATAAAAAAAAAAAAGATTCAATCTACTTCCTGCTGCTCGTAGCCCGGTCTGCACACAGCCACACTCCCTGTCGTGATGATCATGGACCAAGCCTCTGAAGCTGTAAGCAAGGCCCCAGTTAAATGCTTTCTTTTATAAGAGTTGCCTTGTTCATGGTGTCTCTTCACAGCAATAGAACAGTAGTTTAAGATCTTAATTGGCTTTGTTTTGTTTGCTGGAAACAGTTGACATTGTCTTTCTGTAACCACTTTGGTGGGAAGGAAGGTATTCTAAAGAGAGACATTTACACCCTTCCCTTTAGCTATCAGACTGCTGAAACAATGGACCCCCAAAACTGGAATAGCCCAGGAGTCCTAAGGCTGGGAGAAGAGAAGGGCTTCAGCCAGTGCCTTTCAGAGGAAGACATGCCTCATCCTGGAAGAGGTTGCGCACAGTCTGGCTGCTTCGTCAGACCACCTTGCAGGGAAGACTGGAGCTGGGTCAACACAGGGGGGACACTAACCTGATCAGGACTGTTTAGCTGTGCACACCTGTCACCTTCTATTTAGATCCAAACCCAATGCCAGGTCCAAAGATGGCCTGGTGAAGGCCACTGGGCCTCTGTGTTTCCCTCAGAGTGGCCACATTTCCAGGCTCTTCACTGTTCTGTGTCTCTTTGATTAGCCTATGAAGATGGATGTCCCCTACCACCATGCACCTCTCAGCCCTGACAAGACAATAGAATCGGTGCTCAGCCTTTCTCAGCTCAGGTCCAGCCTGTGTGAGCACTGCCACCCGTTCCTCCTCTCCTTGTGACTGGGTGGCCAGGTCTGTTTTACGGTTCTGTCACTATGCTCAGATCCACAACCCGCTGCCTAATCTCCCTGTATTCCAAATGGACTAGAAAACAGACATTGCCAGCAGAAGATAAGTTCAGTTACAGTTTGGCCAAACTAGGGAGACACAGATCCCCATTTCTCCCCAGCATGCCCCATGGCAGTCTTAAAATTCATGGAAAGTCAGGAGACAAAAGCCAGATGACACATAGATTTCGTTGTGAGTCAGTTGAATAGGTTCTTCCTGGAAAAAGATGACTCCGGGCATCTCCTTCTTCAGCATGGAGGGGCTGCACGCTAGACTGCTGGGTGTACGAGTCCCTCTGAGCACCTCAGATTCTTACCTATAAAAATGGGGTCAGCAGGGCTGGAGAGATGGCTTGGCAGTTAAGAGCACTGACTGCTCCTCCAGAGGACCCGGGTTCAATTTCCAGCACCCACATGGCAGCTCACAACTGTAACTCCAGTTTCAGGGAATCTGACACCTTCCCACCAATGCACATAAAATAAAGTTAAATAAATCATACAAATATTCTTATTTAAAACTATTAAAAATGACGTTAACAGTGCTTAGCTTGAAGGATAAGCATTGTTGGGAGGCCTGAGCAAACACAGTTTCCTCAGGCCAGGTTCCAGATAAGCCTAAGTTCCCTTCCAGCACTTTCTCTCCCTTGCCCCCATCATGCCAGGTCCCTCGTCACGGCTCTGCTTCTGGCCTACCAGGAGAATGGTTTCTCAACATATTCAAGTGACCTGTGAAGTCCCAAGCCCGGACTTGACCAGGCTCTCTCCCAAGGGCAAGAAGTGATCTTGGCCCCATTCTTAATTTGCAGAGGAGGCCCTGGGGTGCCCTTGCCTCTCCATGCATGTGTCCATGAGTTTCTGCCCACCCCGACTGATTTAACATACAGCATGGCAGCTGGGAAGCTCTTAGCTGGGAACTTGTTTAGCCCATGTAGATGGAAGGCCTCTTTGAACTCCCCTTCTTCTTCTAGGAATGTCGAAGGACTAAAGGGAACCTGCTGGGTCTCCAGTACCCAGGGACCTGCTATCTGGGCTAGCAGGCAAAAGGTTACCACCTAATCTCAGCAAGGAACACCACCCTATGAAAGCCCATGGCAGCAAGGGGTGGCACGCGCCCAGATCACACCTGCATCAGCTGTGAGTCTCCCAAAGGCTCAGATTTCCCCTTGGCTCGCTGCCCTCACACCCACCTGTTACCAACATTCCTTTGCTATAAGAGACTGGCAGTTCTTCTGGCCCAGTCTTTTAGTGTCTTTGCTTTGTCCCAGGTGGTACCAAGGCCGGCTAGATCATCAGAGACTGTTCAGTCCATCAGTGTACACAACCTTCCAGTCTCTAGGATCTGACTCCAAGGTGCTTTGTTTCAAACCGACTGCATCTGGGGGCTTGAAGTTGCCCTCAAAACTACAATATTTCTGTGAGGGAAACTATGGAAGGAAAGGTAATGAAGGAGCTATTGAATCAATAATGCTTTTTAATTTTTTATTAATTATTTTTAAAAGAAAAGTAGACCTGCTGAGCATGATAGTACATGACCAGAATCCCAGAACTTTTGGGAGCAGAGGCAGGAGGTTCCTTGCAAGTTTAAGACCAATCTGGTCAGCAAAGCAAGTTCCAAGCCATCCAGGCTACATAGTTAGACCCTGTAGTGGTTTGAAAGAAAATGACTCCCAAAGGGAGTGGCACAATTAGGAGGTGTGGCCTTGTTGGAATAAGTATAGTCCTGTTGGAGGAACTGTGTCACTGTGGAGGTGGGCTTTGAGACCTCTTTTGCTCACACTTCACCCAGCATTTCAGTTCACTTCCTGTCTGTCTGCATGATATAGAATTCTCAGCTATCTCTTCAGCACCATGTCTTCCTGCACGCCACCATGCTCCCAGCCACCAGGCTCCCCAGCCATAACGATAATGGACCAAACCTCTGAAACTGTATGCCGCCACCATAATTAAATGTTTTCCTTTATAAGAGTTGTGGTGGTCACAGTGACTTTTCATAGCAGTAAAAGCCCTAAGACAGATCCTGTCTCAATAAACATAAAATGAGGAGGAAGAATGAGAAGAGAAGGAGGAGGAGGAGGCAGCAAAGACATGTTGTCACATACAGTGCCTCATTTAGATGTGTTAAGTCTTGGGAACTTAACTCTCTTACACTCCCCTACTAATGGAGCCTCAGGGCTTACTTGGAGGTCCGAGCAAAGATGCACAGCCACTCAGATCCCCCTGACCCGAGAATGGTCCTCCTTTCTTGGGGAAGATCTTTGTCTTCCACAGAACACGCAACTCTGGAAGGAACTCACCTGAACAGTGAAGGAGGAAGGGGACACTTGCCTAATCATTCGGTGATGCTTAAATTTGGTGGTCAGCTTGACTGCTATCTGGGATGGGCTAAAACCCAAGCAGCTGGGCACACCTGTGAGGGCTTTTCTTGACTAGATCATTTGATATGGGATGACCACCCTAAATCTGGGCCACACCCTCTGGTGGCAGCTCACATAAAAGCAAATGAACGAATTTTGCTTTTTTTTTTGTCATTCTTGCTGTCAAGAGCATCCATCCTGCTGCTGAGGCATCCCTTCCTGGTACTGAAACCTTCTTCAGGATGCTGAGGCATCCCTTCCTGGTATTCAGGATGCTGAGGCATCCCTTCCTGGTACTGGGACTGCTGAGACATCCAGTCTCATGAACTGAGCAACTGCTAGATTCTTGTCAGGCAATGAAGCCACTTGAATAAATCATATCTAAACATATATACATATGTTCTATCAGTTCTGGTTCTTTAGTGAACCCTGACTACCCACAGACAGACTAGTTGACTCAACCCTGGGAATCCTAGAGGTAACAAATGTGGCAGGACCCTTTTAAATAAATTACTAATTTTTTTTTTTTTTTTTTTGGTTTTTCGAGACAGGGTTTCTCTGTGGTTTTGGAGCCTGTCCTGGAACTAGCTCTTGTAGACCAGGCTAAATTACTAATTTTTGAGGCAGATAATATTTTCATTTGGCTAGAGATTTGGTAGATATTTCTAAATGTTTCCTAGAGAGACTGCTGCATCAACCTACAGTTCCTACCAGCAATGTATGAGGTTTCTGGTTCTCCACACATGGCTAATCTAAGAGCAACCTTTCATTTGAATGTAATTTGACTGATACCTCTCTCATTACAAAAATGGATAAGTAGTTTAAGCACAATTTGTATGGTTGTTTTGTTTTTACTAGGGGGCGGTTTGAGACGGTTTTTCTCTCTGGGTAGAGCTTTGACTGTTCTGGAACTCACCCTGTAGCCCAGACTGGCCTCAAATTCACAGGGATTCACCTGCCTCTGACTCTCAAATGCTGGGATTAAAGGCATGCGCCACCACCTCCCAATTATGTGGTTGTTTTTTATGTAAATGTTTTAAAAAGCCAAAGTGTACATACGAAGGTCAGAGGACAACTGTGGAAGCCAGTTCTCCCCTCCCACCATGTGTGCGTTGATCAGGCTTGGACACAAGTGCCTTTACCACCTACCCATCACAACAGCTCCCCAGACTTTTGTTTTTATTGAGGCAGGGTCTCAAAAATAACAGCTTTGGCTGTTCTAAAACAGGGTGGTCTCAAACTCACAGAAATCCTCCTGCCTCTGCCTCCCAAGTGGTGGGATTAAAGGAGTGCCCCACCACACCCAGCTCCTAGTTCTGTTTTTAAGAGAGTCTCATGTAGTCCAGGCTGATCTTCAATTCACTGTGTAGCTGGGAATGTCTCTGGACTGAATCCCCTTCCTCCACCTTCTAAGTACAGGGATCACAGGCATGCACCATCATAATGGTTTAGCACAGACTCTTTGTTGTATCACTTTTCTTGGTGATTCTAGTCAATGAACAGTTCTTCATATTTTAAACATAGAATTCTTTAAATAGGAATGTGACTCCATCCTGTAGCACTTATCTGGCATATGTAAGAACCTATCGTAGAGACAAAAGCCAAATGAGAGCTGAATTCCAATAACCAGGCCATGGCCATCTAGAATCCAGTCTCTGTAACTTACATCTCACATAGACATCCGTAGGCTGACTGCTATTGACCCATGAGACCTTACCGAAATGGCTAATCTCAAGAAAAACTTTTGTTGTAAAGTTTACTAGTTAACAAGATAACCAGAGAACTGGTCATCTTCAGAAAGGAACAGGATATGACCCCACACACAGCTGACAGTGCAATAAGCTTGGAATGACTTGCTGGGTTCTGAAAGGCACAAGACAACTGCTACTCTACAAGAGAGCCCAATCAATGCCATAGGGAAACAAAGAAAATAGACAGCAGGCAGTAAGGCACACACCTTTAATTCCAGCATTTGGGAGGCAGAGGCAGGTAGATCTGTGGTGTGGGAGATCCTTCTGCATATGTGTTGCTTTTATTGGTTAATGAATAAAGAAACTGCTTTGGCCTGTGATAGGGTAGAATAGAGCTAGATAGGAAAACTAAACTGAATGCTGGGAGAAAGTAGGCAGAGTAAGGGAGAAGCTATGTAGCCACCGCCAGAGACAGACACGCTGGAACTTTGCCAGTAAGCTACAGCCATGTGGCAATACACATATTAATAGAAATGAGTTAACCAAAGATATAAGAGCTGGTTAGCAATATACTTAAGCTACTGGCCAAATAGTATTGCAATTAATATAATTTCTGTGTGGTTATTTTGGGGCTGAGCAGCCGGGAACGAACAAGCAGCCTTCCATCAACAGATCTCTATGAGTTCAAGGCCAGCCTGGTCTACAAAGTGAGTTCCAGGACAACCAGGGCTATACAGAGAAACCCTGTCTTTTTTTTTTTTAAATATTTATTTATTATGTATACAATATTCTGTCTGTGTGTCTGCCTCCAGGCCAGAAGAGGGCGCCAGATCCCATTACAGATGGTTGTGAGCCACCATGTGGTTGCTGGGAATTGAACTCAGGATCTTTGGAAGAGCAGCCAGTGCTCTTAACCTCTGAGCCATCTCTCCAGCCCGAGAAACCCTGTCTTGAAAACAAAAACAGAAAAAAATAGACAATTACAATTCTGTGTTGTAATAAATAGGGGACACAAGAACCAGCCCAAGTGGGCCAGAGAAGGCATTGCAAAGGTGACCTAGATGGGGCAGCACATGGAGGAGGCAGCCAGGATACAAATGTCTTCCAGTCCAAGCAGCTTCACCGCAACCTCGAGGCAGTGAGTCAGCAGCTTAAGAGCCTGGTGAGTTGTGCAGAGCAGCCCAGCATAGAGGCTCCAGCCTCTTGACCAGCAGCAGCTACAGCAGCCGAGAAAGATGCAAGGGAGGCTCCCAAGCAAAATTGCATATTTCAAACCCGAATGTTTTGTTCTGCCGCACTTGCAGAATTCTGACATATTAGGAGATGAGAAAATTCCTGATGAACATTTCTACCCAAGTTGATTTCAAAAAGTCGACAGAGCCTCAGTGGTAGGAGCTGTCCTTGTCACAACCACTACAGGACCCTGATGGAGGAAGGTCATTGGTTAATTAATAAAGAAACTGCTTGGCCCTGATGGGTTAGAACATAGGTGGGTGGAGTAAACAGAACAGAATGTTGGGAGGAAGAGGAAGTGAGCTCAGATGCCATGCTCCCCTTTCCAGGGCAGACGCGATGAAGCTTGGACCCAGGATGGACGTAGGCTAGAATCTTCCCGGTAAGCGCACCTCGGTGCTACACACATTAATAGAAATGGGCCAGGCAGTGTTTAAATGAATACAGTTTGTGTGTTGTTATTTCGGGGCATAAGCTAGCCAGGCGGCTGGGAGCAGGGTGGTAGAAATGCAACCCGCAGCTCTTACTACAGGACCCCGTCCAATACATGTTCTGCCTTTCCTAGTTGACTCAGACATGTAGGGCTGCCCTGCGTCAGAGTAGGAGTGGCCAGCCACGGCTGGGACCTCTAGCTGGCTCCTGTCCATGGGGACAGCTTTTCCCTTTAGCCAAGGATGAGTCATGGCTTTCAGAGTGACAGGACAAGGTGCTTTGAAGTTCTCTGCTCTCAGCTTTTGTCTGGCTTCTGTAGCTCTGGCTGGACCAGAACTGCCATATGCCTGCCTGTGCCTCGGGAGAGCTGGGATTGATGGCATGAGTCACCGTCCCTGGCCTCCCATCATTGTTGAGACAGGGTCTTACTGTGTAGCCCTGGCTGGCCTGGAACTTGCTCCATAAACCAGGCTGGCCTTGAACTCAAAGGATCTGCCTACCTCTGTCTCCTGAGTGCTGATATTAGAGGCATGTGCCACCATGCCTGGCTCTCCCATAGCATTTTGAAGTTTGTGCTGGCTACTTTTATGTCAACTTGACACAAACCTAGAGTCATTTGGGAAGAGGGGCCCTAAGAAATTGACCCTCCCTATTGGCCTGTGATGAATCTTTAGTGCATCTTGACTGATGATTGATGTAGAAGGGCCCGGCTTACTGGGGGTGGTGCCCTAAGAAAGCAGGTTGAGCAAGTCAGGAGGAAGCCAGTGAGCAGCTTTCTTAGGCTTCAGTTCTGGCCTCCAGATTCCTGCCTGAGTTTCTGCTCTGACCTCCTTCAGTGATTGACTATAAACCGAGCTAAACCCTCCCCTTGCCACACTGTGTTTGGTTGGGTTTATCACAGCAATAGAAACCCTAAGATCCAGCTCATCTGTGGCCACTTCTGTTAGAAAGGCATTTGTCACTTAGCTGTCTCCTACACACCCTACACTAGAAGTAACCAGAGGCCACCTCTAGGAACTACTTTCCCTAAAGTGCCCAGTACAGAAACTTACAGCAAGCAAGGAGCAGAGAGGAGTTTCTCTTAAAATCGGTCTTATCATCCATGAGCAGGGTTCTGAGGTAAATAAAGGGTGAGGCAAGAGGAGGGAGGAAGTTGGAAACTACATAAAGATCTCTTGGAATTTGGTGTGGTAGGCTTTGTTCCCTATATTACGATTCTGAAACCTGTCACATGGCCTTTGGGAGTAGAGGGAGGCTGGCAAGGTGTACACACTGTAGCCTAGACAGGCCTCAAGCTTGATGTTGAGAAGTTTCTGGTTTTGTTTACCATCAGGGGCCATGCACACACTGGGCAGCAAGCTCTCTTCCATTACTACATCCTGGGATGGTGAAGTTGGTTTTTCTCTCTTTTTTTTTTTTTTTTTTTGGTGTTTTTCGAGACAGGGTTTCTCTGTGGCTTTGG
>NW_004949147.1:211002-213330 GCF_000317375.1 Microtus ochrogaster
TCTGTAGACCAGGCTGGTCTCGAACTCACAGAGATCCGCCTGCCTCTGCCTCCCGAGTGCTGGGATTAAAGGCGTGCGCCACCACCGCCTGGCCAGTTTTTCTCTTTTTTAATATTTCCTTGGTTTTTTTTTTTTTTTGTATGTATGTGGGCTTGCTTGTCAGTATGCCCAAGTGGAAGTCAGAGGACAACTCCTCGAAACTGGTCCTCTCCTTCCACCCTGTGGGTCCCTGAGTTCCCAGGTATCGAACTCAGGTTATCAGGTATAGTGGTAGGCACCGTTTACCCACTGAGCCATCCTGTTGACCCTAAAATTCATTATTTTTTCTCTCATATGGAAAAGCAAAAAGCCTTTATTGTTATGCAAGTGTGAACTTGGACTTTCCATGTGTCCAATGCATTGGCATGATCAGAGAGCCATTCTTAATCCTACGATTTAGGCTACATTTTCTTTACTGCCCTAAGACAATTTTATCCTTGGTGTGGGAGTTCCTTCTATGTGTTGCTTTTATTGGTTAATGAATAAAGAAACTGTCTTGGCCTGTGATAGGGCAAAAGAACAGAGCTAGGCAGGGAAAACTAAAGAGAAAGAAGGGTAGAGTCAGTAAGACACTATGGAGGCGCCAGAGATAGACGTGCTGAAACTTTGCTGGTAGGCCACGACGTCGTGGTAATGCACAGATTAAGAGAAATGGGTTAAATTAGTATGTAAGAGTTAGTCAATAAGAAGCTAGAGCTAATGGGACAAGCAGTGTTTTAACTATAGTTTCTGTGTGATTATTTCAGGTCTAAGCTAGCCGGGTGACCGGGAACCAAACAAGCGGCCTCCTTACTACATATCCCAAAAGGTCACTTATTAATTCAAGATAGAAGGGCTCTTGGAGGTTGCTGGAGACCATGGTTCTGGTACATCACCACCTGTACCCACAATACTTTCAGGACATCCATGGGATGCCTACACTGCTTAGTCTAGGAGCCAGAGTAGAAATCAGTCCCCACTCCAGCTGCAAATACACAGAGGGCCTCACAACAGCCACATCAGAGTTACTAGGTCAAAAGTGAGACAGCAAGAGGTTTCTAGGCCAATGTCTCTCTTGAGACTAGTCCTCCAGGCCATGTGTACTAGAATGGGAGCAGGCATCTCCAGGCAAGTGCAACAAGTTAAAAGGATGGGAACCAGAGGGCCAACATGTAGAGCAGGAGGCAAGGGAGGGGTGTGGAATTCAGGAAAGGCTGCGACCCTGCTGATGGCTTACCTGTCACCTTCATAAAGGGCCATGCCAGTTTAGGCTTTGGGTCTTACTTCCCCAAACATGAGATGGACTATTTCAGCAACCATTAGGGAAGTTCCTGTCACGTGTGTGCACTTCTGAGATGTGCACACAGTTTCAATGCTCATTTATCTGACAATTACACCTCCTGTGCCATCCCAACCAGACAGGATTCATTTAGTCCAGCGTGTCCATGTGGTATACGACTGCCAGCCAGCTACCACTGCTGTGCCACCAGATCAACTACTGCAGTGTTACTACAGTGAGTTCCAGGACAACCAGGGCTACAAAGAAAAATGAGAATCCCTGTCTAAAGACAACAACAACAACAAAGTCTAAGTTTTTGCTGTGAGTTCGAGACCAGCCTGGTCTACAAAAGCTAGTTCCAGGACAGGCTCCAAAACCACAGAGAAACCCTGTCTCAAAAAACCAAAAAAATAAAAAATAAAAAAAAATTGTATGTTGAAGTTGCTAAGAGGCCATGTTCATACAGGTTTTATAATAGTATTTTAAATTTTTTATTATACTTATTTTGTGTGTGTGTGCATGTGCAAATAGTACATGTGCCACAGTGTGCCACAGTGTGAGAGTGGAGGCCAGAGGACAACTTTCAGAAGCTGGTCTCACTTTCCGTCATGTGAGTCCCAGGGATCAAATTCAAGTAATGAGCTTGGTGGCAAGCACCTTTATGAACTGAGCCATCTTGCCAGCCACAATTACATTTTTAATCTTTTTTTTTCAGTATGGAAAACAGTTTATTACAGAACAATGTAAATAACTGTTCTATATTGTTATTGTTGCTAATCTCTTACTGGGCCTAATTTATGGATTAGAATTTGTCACAGGTTATATATGTATAGGGAGACATCATATGTGTTCTGTACCACGGCTTCAGGAATCTGCTCGGAACCATGCAATGTACCCCCTGTGGGTATATGAGACAACGTACCCCCTGTGGGTATATGAGACAACGTACCCCTGTGGGTGTATGAGACAATGTACCCCTGTGGGTATATGAGACAATGTACCCCCTGTGGGTGTATGAGACAATGTACCCC
>NW_004949147.1:213615-238135 GCF_000317375.1 Microtus ochrogaster
GGGTATATGAGACAATGTACCCCCTGTGGGTATATGAGACAATGTACCCCCTGTGGGTATATGAGACAATGTACCCCTGTGGGTATATGAGACAACATACTTTTCACATACACCTCACTTGATCCTGTCAACTGTTCCACTGTGAAAGAATGACCACATGGATGGGAAAGTGAGGACCAGTCAAGGCCCACAGCTGGTCCACAGCTGGTCACCTGAACCCAGGCTGCACTTCAGGAGCTCTGACCTTGCATAGGGATGTGGGAGTGTTAGTCATTGGCGAACCCAGAACCTTCTCTGGCCTCACTTGGCCATGTCCTTGACCTCTGAGGCCATAGACAGGATGTAAAGAAGGACAGGGTCTCCTAAGGTCACTTTTCTTTATTTCCCAGAACCGTCCCTGCTCCGACTCCCAGTACAGTCTGTGGGAAATGTGAAGAGTCTTGCCACCTCACAGACTTCCTGACTCTGTGTGACACTGGGGCACCAAAGAATGGAAGCTTCCAAGGCCTGATCAGGAGCCTGCTGTGCCAGGGATCTTGAGCAATGGTGTTTTTTCCTGTTGCTTTTGTTTTGAAATAGGCTGTCACACTCACGGGCCTGGCTCACTCTGTAGCCCAAGCCAACTTCAAAGCTGTGGCAATCCTGCCTCAGCCTTCTGAGTATTAAGATTATAGACATGAGCCACCATGTCCAGCGTCAGCCATCGTGTTCCTGAAAGCATTTCCAAGCAGGAGGTCCTCAATCATTCGATTATTCTTCCAGTAGTAAGATGAATGCCCAGCTTCAGCTTTCTGGGCCTATCCCAGGAAGACACGGGAGGGCCTCAGGAAAGCAGGCATCTTTGGAAGAAGGTAGGACCTGGGTCTGTAGTTCTGTTTAACTTGGAGAAGGTCGGTCCCCAGGGAGCTCTGAGAAGGTGCACGCCAGCCCCTCCTCGTGAACACAGGCTCTTCATGCTGTGGTGATTTCCCTCTTCAGCAGCTCAGGCTGAATTCACTGGGTGCGCGGACACCAGGACAGAAACCCCAGTTCAACTCTGCTGGATGCCCCCGCGCTGGAGGAGTACTTCTTTCACTTTCCCCACAATGGTCTCCACCTCGGCCATGGCTCCTAGACCTGGAAGCAAAGTTCATCTGTGCCTGTGGCTGCCACTCAGATCTCCCCTGTGCACTTCACCCACATCCTAGGCCTGGGAAGCCCAAGCCCAGCTCTGTGAGCTAGATCCACCATACCACTTCCCAGTTATCCCAGGACAGGCCCTGGGGTCACTCCGACAGCAGTGCTGTTCTACAATGAGGAACTCTACCAACACTCCACACATCCGTCTCCTCCAGTCTAATGAACCTGAGAAACAAGAATTAGCACTCTGTCCATTGCCAGATGAGAGCTGAGCTCAAAAAATGGTTCTATCCAAGGTCACAAGGGCCAGAGAACCACTGAACCATAGAACCTAAAGGTGACCCCAAAGCAGGGCCCCTTCTATAGCTCTGGGCTGAGTATGGCAAGAAACCCACCTTGGTCTCCACACACCAGCTTCTTGCTCACACAGGGAATCTCCACATAGCCGAAGGCCTTGAGCTGGCCCACCTGCTGTGTGGTGAGAGGGTGCTCCCACATGGCGGTGTTCATGGCGGGGCAGAAGAGTAGAGGCTTGCTGAGGTCCCAGGCCCGGATGACACAGGTCTGTGAAGAAGAGGGGAATGCTCTGCCTACCACCCTTCCTCAGTACCCTGAGTCCCCTACTGTCCTCCAGCCTCAGTCAGCAAAACAGCTGTTGACTAGGGATGGCTGGGTGTCACACACCTACACAGATCTGTTCTTGCATCCCTAAGCGGGGAGGAGCTGTCTCTTTAGTCCACATCATCTCCCTTCAGGCTCTGGCATAGTCCTGGACACAGGAGAGACTTCAGCACCCACAATGCCCCCGATACCTCCAACAGATCTCCACTCAGTATGCAATCTCCTTGCCCACCAGTCTAAGCCTTTACCCAAGCTCACAACTGCAGGGCTGGGAAGCAATCCTAGGGGCAGGAGGCTAGCTTCACTATTCACCGGAAGGCCAGGGACCAGATTGTTCGTGCTCTCCTCAACAACAGCTCTACTTCTAGGTCAAATAGACCCTGAGAATGAAAACATCCAACACGTGGTACCTTTTCTCACCCAATATCTCAAGAATCCTTTCTGTAACCCTATAAGGAAAGTCCTGTCCCTGTTCACAGATGAGCAAGCTGCAACTCCCTGACTGATAAACAGTTGCCCAAGGTTACATTTAGGTACAAACAAGATCCGGGGCAAGAACTCATTGGACTGGGCAGTCTCCCCACCTCCCAAAGCTAGACCATACCAAGGTCACACAGGAGACAAGTTGTAAAAGGGCTTAATTAAGATCCTCCCTCCCTGTCTTTCCCCCTTCCCTCCCTCTCTCCTTCCCTCCTTCTCTATCTCCCCCCAACCCTCCCTCCCTATTTAACTCAGCGTCTTTCGGTTGTGAATTTTGAAGTCATACAAGCTTGAAATCAATGAATGCTGGGTATAGGGGCATATGTTTATACTCCCAGCCCTCTGCAGGCTGAGGCAAGAGAATCTCAAGTTCAGGGACAGCCTGAAGCCTGGAATATATACCAGGACCCTGTCTGTCTGTTTGTCGTCTATCTGTCTGTCTTCTTTTTTTTTTTTTTTTAAGAAAGAGCTGCCAGGCAGTGGTGGCGCACACCTTTAATCCCAGCACTTGGAGGCAGAGACAGGCGGATATCTGAGTTCCAGGCCAGTCTGATCTGCAGAGTGGGTTCCAGGACAGCCAGGGTTACACAGAGAAACTCTTTTTGAGAGGAAGGGAAGGAGGGAAGGAGAGAGGGAGGGAGGAAAGAAGGAAGGAAGCTGAGCATGGTGACACACTCCTTTAATCCTAGCCCTAGGGAGACGGAGGCATGCTGATCCCTCTGAGTTTGAAGCCAGCCTGGTCTATACAGCAAGTTCCAGGCCAGAAAGGCTAGAGAAACCCTGTCTAAATAAATAAATATAAAGCTAAAACAGAATGTGAATGCTTTTGATGGCTATGCAGTATTGGCAGTGATGTTTTGAGGCAGAGCCTCGTGTAGTTCAGGTTGGCCTCTGAACTGGCTAGTAACAGATGACCTTGAACTCTTGGTCTCCTGTTTTCCTAGGTGGTGGAATTAGAGGTGGGTACCCCAGATCCTAGCAGAAGTGTGAAAGCTTTCAAAGTTCTTAGTTGAGGGCCTAGCGCTAAGTTTTGGCTCTACAACAAAGGCACAGGCTCAGGAGGTTAGGGACCACCTTCCAAAGAAATAGCTCCTGTGCTCCCACTACATC
This sequence comes from Microtus ochrogaster, assembly GCF_000317375.1. Taxonomy (NCBI): domain Eukaryota; kingdom Metazoa; phylum Chordata; class Mammalia; order Rodentia; family Cricetidae; genus Microtus; species Microtus ochrogaster. The sequence goes on from NW_004949147.1 coordinate 216,946, forward strand.
AGGCACCTCCTCCTGAAAGCTCCTGGGGAGACAGTAGTTGTGACACCCCTCCCCAGAAATAAAGTCCTTTGGGGAAAGAAGGAGGGAGCAGAGAACAATGCAACATACAGACCAGACCAGTGCCTGTCCCTCAGTGCCGTTACCCTCTCCTGGGACAAAAAAAAAAATAGCCTCAGAATCTGGCTGCTTGCGTCATCCCAGACACCAGAGTTGGTTTCCCACCAACTGCTCTCAATACGACAACCTGGCTATGAGTGGACAATTCTAGTCACACTTCCTCTTGGCTCTGTGCCACCTGCAGCTTCTGTAAACCCAGAGGAGGCCCTTGATGGTGTCAGGGTAGGGATGGGACTGGGCTGGGTTCTAAGCACTCTCAAAGTAGAGCACACCACCCACAGCCAGAACCCTGACCTCCTCTGACAGGACTGCTTCCCCAGTGTCTGACAGGGAGCTCAGCGCGTCCTGGACAAACCACAGCTCCTCTAAAGCAACTAGCGTACGAAGGGAGAGGAGGACACTGGTTCCCACAGCCGTGGCTGGCACCGCACTCAGTGCCTCAGCCTTGCTCCTGGGAACCTGTTCAGGAAGGCAGAAGGCTGGATCCTAGTCAAGAGACTTGCACTGAGCCAGACTGTCAAGTCTGGGAATCACCTCCTCTTTCTGGATCTGACAGTTTAGCAAAGAAGAGGCCAGAGCAGAGAGAGAGAGAAAGAGAGACAGACAGACAGACAGACAGACAGACAGCCATGCCTAGGCTGAGGGCCCAGAGAGCAGGACTGCAGAATGACGTTAACGGGAAGCTGCTCTCCAGCACCTTTCCAATGGAGACAGGCGATTTGGAAAGAGGAAGCAGGCTGAGCTTCCTTTCAGGATTCTAAGATACCCACTGAGCAGAAGGTAGCCCCACAACCAAGGATGCTTACAGTTCAAACCGTAACACCAGACATTGTCTGAAACATCTGTGTTCAGGTGAAGCTGTTTGAGGAGAATGGTTAGTTTAGGGACATGCTCCACTGTTCAGTCAATCCCGAAGAAGAGAACCTCAAAGATAGGGAGTAGGAGCCAGGCCCTCACTTAGGAAGGGAAAGAAAGATGATCAGGATTTCAAGGCCAGTGGGCTATGTGAGATTATATTTGTTTTATATGTGTGTGGGTATTTTGACTTGCATGTATGTTTGTACATTACACGTGTGCCTGCTGACCATGAAGGCCAAAAGAAGGTCTCAGATTGTTACAGACAGTTGTGAATCACCATGTGGGTGCTGGGAATCAAATCTGGATCCTCTGGAAGAGCATCTAGTTCTCTAGTTCTCTTAACCACTGAATCGTCTCTCCAGCTCAGCTACCGGCTATATTTGAAAAAAAAAAAAAAAAGCTTGGCATATAATAACAATAATGCTAACAACAACAACAAAAAGGAGGGGAGACCTGAGTTTTCAGAGGGTAGGAAGAGCCCTAAGAGAGCTGGCTGGGGTTCAGCTCTGAGGTTGATGTGTTCTACCACATCAGCTGCTGCTAACCTGCCAATGAAAGCCCAGGGATTTGCGGTACATGGCCGAGCAACCTGCTGCCCAGTCCCAGTCCTTCTGGGCAGCAAGGACCTACTGTACCCAGCTCTGCTTCTCTGTCTACCCAGACTGCTCCCGGCCACAGCATCAGCGTGGTGTTCCTCCCATCCTATGTTCTTAAGTCACCAGCAGCTTCCCGGAAGAGGAGCTGAAAAGCTCCTAATAAGCAGACAGGGGCTGAGTAAACGTGAGGTTTCACACTCAATACACAAGCATTCTGCCACTGAGCTACGTCTCCAGCCCTCTTTTCACTTTCTACTTAGAGAGTTGTTCTGAAGCCCACACAGGCCTTGAATTTTTGATCTTCCTGCCTCAGCCTCTCAAACTGCCACGACTACACAGGCTTATGGCACCAGGCCCAGATGAGAGGACATTAATTTCATATGTGACCTTCTAAAGCTCCTGATGTATCTCCAATATTCCCTTCTTCACCATTTTCAACTCTAAAAACAAGCTGAGTGTAGTAATACACACCTATAATCCCAGTATTCAGAAGGCAGAGGACTGCCAAAAGTTTGAGACAAGTCTGCATTCTCTCTCACACATGCACACACACACAAATAAATTCAAACAAAAATACTTATGAAAAATTACTTCCCACCACATACAAGCAGTATTAGTAAATGCCTACTTAATGCCCAACACCAAGCACACTCCACAAACTAATGGGGTCTTTTAAGACTATAGCAGTCAACATGGAGTACTCCTCCTGCCTACATGGGTGATCACAAGTCTTTCTCAGACCAAGTGCTCCCTGTGTCCTCAGTATAAACTCCCAGAACATGGGAGGTGAAAGGTCAAGAAATGGAGGGAGGAGTTGACCATAAGACCTCAGGATGGTCACGTAAAGAAAGGCAGATGCTTTCAAAGGGAGCGGCTCCCAAGAAGTCTCACGGCATAAGCCAACCTGGCAATCGCTTCTCACCTTTTTTTCCTGTTTCTTTCCAAGCTTTCTCTGATAGACGTGAGAATTGGGTTTTAGATTTGGGGCTCAAATGACTCTAGAGAAATAAGCATGTGAGATGCATGAGGAAGCAGACACTCTTAGTAGAGTATACAGTGTTTCTAGACTCTGGGGGGAAGGCAGAACAGATGGAAACCAATGGAGGTGCATGCAGAGGGCAGCCTATGGTGAGGGAAGATGGGAGAGCAGGGGCTGACCACTGAGGGCAGGGGAGAGGTGGACAGCCCCAGACAGCACTGGCAAAGTCAGATGATCCATCGGACCCAGCCCTGCAGCCTCTGTGCTAAAGGCCCAGGGCAGGGGCTGCTCAACAGACCTGCACCCAATAATAACAGATTTAATTCTGTAGTGAGATCTGCCACTCAGCAAACTGGGAGCAAGGCTGGGGAGGAAAGACACTGGGAGTCACTCACAAGTAAGTTGTCACAGATGCCACTGGCCACCTTCCCCAGAGTGTTGGCATCAAGGGGAGCCACCAGCATGAGGTCAGCCCACCTTCGCAGGTCAATGTGGAGAACTGGGTCAGAGCGGCGCTTCCACATCTGCCAAAAGAAAGCAATGGGGGCCATCAACCCAGTCACTCTCAGTGTGTGTGTGGGGAGGGGATGATGGCCAAATAGGCCAGGTACAGTAAGTAGAGAAACCCAAGGAAACCACCTAGCTCTCCCTCAAAGTTTTCCACTGTCCCCTCTCACAGTCAAGCTGGCAAGCATTGGCCATGGAACCAGCAATTTGACAGAAACCAGGCCTGAGGAAACAAACGCTCCTTGTCTCTCTGAGCTTATTCCCTTTATGGTTTGGTTTTCAAGAGTACTGACATCTGGCAGGGAACTCCTGGCCTGTCTGCTTGAGGCGGATGCTTGGGTTGTCCAAGCCAGTAGGGCTCTGGGGCGATGAGAAATGAAGGGGGAGGGGAGGACGGGAGGGCAAGCCAGCCAGAAATGTTCAAGGCTGGGAATGTTTTAAAATGCCTGGCAGGGTAGCCCTATGAGGCCCACACTGTGCGCCTGGCAAATCAGCTGGTGCCCACCCCTCTGCAGGAGGGCAGAGGCATGGCCAGCGGCCGTGGGAAGTGAAACACTCTGGATAGCCTTGACGCTGAGAGCCACATGGACAAGGGTGGTGGGAACAGAGCTCCTCTGTGGTTTCATCAGCCCAGATAAGTACAAGGACACTCAACCCCAGGCACTGGGCCAAAGCTGAGCTCGGCCTGAGGAAGGCGGGACTACAGGCCTCCCGCAGGCCAGAAACCAGACAGATGTTTTCCTCATTGCCTCTACCCAGATGGCCCTGACCACTGACTTGAGCCCAGACTGTGCTCCAGCAGCCAGGACATAGGCTGGAAGGAAGATAGCTCTGTTCTCCTGAAAGAAAAGCAATGGGCCCAACACTGACCTCCCATTCGTCAGCATCACTGTAGAGGGTGACAGGAACATCCTGGGGGCTATAGAAATGTTTGGCTCTCTCAGTGGTTACCACTGTGACTTCCAGCTGTCACCAAGAAAGTGGAGGGAAGGGAGAAGAGAAAGAAAAAAAGTTACTAGAGTCACAGGCATAGAGGCCACAAGAGGTCGAGTGCAGGCGGATGCTCTCCTTAGCCTGGTGGTGAACAAGACTTCCCCTTAGCAATGAACTTCATGTTTACACAGCTACTTCCGCTGTCACTCAAAGGTCAGGCCCTGCCAGGTGTACACATTTCACTTCCCTATTTAAGGGGCTGCTGAGATATGAGTCACCAACTGCCTCAAGTATATAAAGCCGCAGCCACTGCCACTCAGGCAGTAGGGGCCGGAGGCAGATGATGGGAGAATACTCAAGCCTACCACAGGCAGGAGAGATCAACCAAGGAGACACAGACCAAGCCCGATGCCAACAGCTTGCTTGCTGCAGGCAAGGCACTGACAGCTGGTGTGTGCGTGCTATGTCAGCATCCACGCTCCAGTGAGAGCACAGTCCCCTCACCTACTTCAGGAACAAGGCCTGGTGTGGGAAAGGGCCTCAGGTTACAGACAGGTTCTGGGAAAATAAAGTCTGTGCCCTCCTGTGGGGGAGTGTGGGTGTGTCTTCACCTTGTCAATTACTGGGAATGCACTGACACAAACAAAGAGGACGTTTCACTGGGTGAGGAAGGGAGTGGAAAGTCACACCTTAGGAGAAGCCAGAGTCAGGAAGACGGCTAGGACAGGGTGACAGAAAGCATCACTGACAACCAGGGCTTTGTGCAAAGGCCACATTGTCTGACCAGAGTCAGCCATGACGCCTGGACAGGGTTATAAGCAGTTTCACCCAATGTACAAATGGAAGATTTCACACAGGAAACTCAGTTTCCTGCCTGCCATAGAAATACTGAAAGCAGCTGGGCGGTGGTGGCGCACGCCTTTAATCCCAGCACTCGGGAGGCAGAGGCAGACGGATTTCTGAGTTCGAGACCAGCCTGGTCTACAAGAGCTAGTTCCAGGACAGGCTCCAAAACCAAAGAGAAACCCTGTCTCGAAAAACCAAAAAAAAACAAAAAACAAAAACAAAAAAAACAACAAATACTGAAAGCTCCAACGCCGCTGGATCCACATCCCTGCTTGATAAGAACTTGGTGATGGGGCTCAAGGCTGCCTCTGCACACAATCTAGTCCCCACTCCTTTCCATCACACAGGGCAGGGGGCACCCACCATACTGTGTACAACTCTAGAGAACAAAACTGGAGTCAAAAGCTGACATCTCGGAGGGAAAACTGAGTAGTAGCTGCAGGTCTTGGGTTCCAAGAATTACTGACCTGTCCATTCTGTCTCACTTCTCCTACCAATCATCCCTAGCCCCACAAAAAACCTCAGGGATATCTTCAGATATACCTTAAAGCAAATCATCACTGAGCATCGAAGGCCTCTCTAAGACACCCAGGAACAGGCTTGCCAGTTCTAGGCAATGGCAAATAAGCAGGACTGCCTGTCTCGCCACAGAAAGCAGCCATGGATACAGTCCAGATCCACCAAGGCAGGGAGAGCCTGTGCTAAGGGTCTTCAGGACACAAGATAATGAGGTCAAGTGTGGGCTTAATTAGTTACACAGGAGAAGAATGATAACGAACTCAATCATGCATAACTTCCCAACCAGGAGAAGAAAATGCAGTCTACAGAATAAAGGACAGAAAAGGAAAAGCAGCAAAGAGAAGACGTAATAGGTAGAAAGTACTAAATAAAACAACAGAAATGGCCGCCTGTGGGGACACGTGCCTGCATTCTCAGCACTCAAAAGGGAAAGGCAAGAGGAATATGAGTTCAAGGTCAGCCTGGGCTACGTAGTAGTGAGACTCTATGAAGGGCTGGGATGTAGCTCAGTTGGTAGAGCACTTGTCTAACTGGCACCAAGTCCTAAGTTTGATCCCCACATGGCATAAAGCCACGCATGGTAGCACACATCTATAATCCTCCACTCAGGAGGTGGAGACAGAAGATCAGAAATTCAAGGCACTTTGGGCAATAATGACATAGAGTTCAAGGCCGTCCCAGGATACACAAGGCTGTATCTAGTAAATAAAAAGGAGGGGGAGAGGATTAGGGCATAAGCTCAGTAGTAGAGGCTCTGGTTCAATTTCTAACACTGGAAAAATACAGATGCCAGAATTAATTCTAAATGTGATAAACATAAATATATAATAGCCTACACTTCTGATCAAAATACACATTTTCTGGGCTGGCAGGATGGCTCCGCAGGTAAAGGCACTTGCCACTACACCTAGAGTTCAGTCCCTGGAATCTGATGTAGGAAAAGAGAACTGACTCCCTCAAGCTGCCACATACCTGCAGTGCATGCACACACACGACAAATAAACAAAAATGTAAAAATAAATCACATTCGTATTCAGACTGGGTGCAGTGGTACATGCCCATAAGCCCAGCTCTTCGGATGCCCAAGGCAGAAGGCTAAGAAGCCCCTTTGGGAACCTAGTCTCAAAGGATAGAAAAGGGCTAGCAGTGTAGCTTAGTGGCAGGGTTTGCCTAGCATGTGGGAGCCCTTTGTTTGATAGCCAATACTGCAAATAAAATAATAATAAAATAAGCTTTCAGCCAAGTAAATTAAATTAAACTCTCAAAAACAGAGGAGGGAAATGACAGCCATTAAGACTTGTCAACACACTTACGGAAAATTAAAGTGGAAGGAAACATTAGCAGATGAGATTAGAAGACCAAATACCAAGAGCCCACAACACCACTGAAAACAAGCCCACCAGAGGAGAGGAGGGGGACAGCTTGGGGAACAGAGGAGCAGGGTACCTTGGAGGACAGGCAAGAGGCAGAGCTGAATTCAGGGCTGTTCCACCCTGTACAGGGCAGTTAAAGACTCCCAGCTTCCATCCCAACCCAGCAACCAGACATTAACAGCCAGGTGAGCTGTCAAACAGAGTGCACCCACAGAATGCTCAGACACTGGAAGGCTCTAACTGAGCCCTCACACTGTGTCTACAGGCAGGAGACCTGGGAGGGCTTTTCTGGAAAACCCAAGTGACCCTGGGACTACTAGGGGGTTGCGGGGAAGGAAATTTTGAGGTATTAAATTCTGAGGACCCTCGATAGAATCATTCGCTCCCAGCTGAGTGCTGGCAATGGAGAGAAGTTTCCACCCAGATTTTCACAGCCAAATAGGTGCAGTCATTTGACGAAAACCCTCCAGGTCAGAGAACAAGATTAAACAACTGAACAGAAAACAGAAACTCACAGACAACGAGGGAGAAAGCTAGAGCTGAGGGGGGCACCCGAGAAACAAGAACATAGTGCTATTTTCTTTCTGCTTATGTCTATGTTTTGTCTGTGTGTATATCCATGGCATGTGCATGCAGTGCCTTCAAACGCTAGAAAAGAGCGTCAGACACGCTAGACTGGAAATACAGACAGCTGTGAGCCACCATGTGGGTGCTGAGAATTGAAACCAGGTCCTCTGCAAGAGCAGACACTGTCTTAACTGATGAGCTATCAGTGCTATTTTTTTAAAAGGACTATTCAGGGAATAGAAAGAACTCTAGCAAATTTAAATGATAGTGAAATACAACTTCAGTGCAGCCGAGCATGGCAGCTCACATCTTCAACTCAGCATTTGGGCAATATGATCTCTGAGAGACCAAGTTCCTGTCCAGTGTACATAGTGAGACTGTCTCAGGAGTCAAGAAGTAAATTTTACAATTTTTTTAATTCAATGCAAAGCTAGAAATGGTGGTATATACTTGAACAAAAATATAAAACTATGAAAACAATCAGAAGGCCAATCCAGGGGGACTAAGTCTGACCAATAATTTCCACAAGAAAATAACAGAAAAAAAAACAAACAGATAAAAAGCCTGTTTAGTTAAGTTAGGTGTGGCAGCAATGCCCAGAACCTCAGCACTTGGAAAGCTGAGGAGGAACAAGAGTTTGAGGCTAGCTTGTGGCACAGTGAGACACTGTCTCAAAAAGGGGGGAGGGAGGGAAGAAGGAAGGAGGGAAACAGGAGCAGACGCAGGAGGAAAAAAGAAAATGAGTGTTCTCAGAAAGCTGAGGCAGGAGGATCATGAGTTCCTGAGATACAGAAAGACCCTGTCTCAAAAGCAAATGAACAAAAACAAACCAAGCCCCAGGTGGCTCACTTTACAGCCACGATTCCCACGAATGGATACAGGGTTTGCAATCAGCAGAAACTCACGAAGTCCTCATCCATGCTACTACTAAGGCCACATCCAGGCTTGTAATCCCTCAGGATTTTCTGTAAATCCCCGCACCTACCACAGTTGGCTCATTGCTTGCTTGCTTGGACTATGACAGCTCCAAAAATCTTAATCCTGCTGCTCCTCATGGCTACTCTCAGCCTGTACCACCATCAGTAGCCCCCAAAGACACTGATAAGGACAAGAGACCTTCCACAAGGCCCACACACTTGGGGAAGGGAAGGAGGGAAGAGAGTCAAGAATGTACCCTTCTTTTTTGTGTGTGACACAAGGTTGACCCAGGCTGGCCTTGAACTCCCTATGTAGCCAAAGATGAACTCGAATTTCTAATCCTCCTGCATGTTGGGATTATAGTTGTGCCATCACACACATCTTCTGTGGTTCTTAGGATCGACAAAGGCCTTTGAGCAGGTATATCCCCAACAAGAATGGCTTCTCTCACTGGTTATAAACAGCCTGACACCGTCTCCAGGTGGCTGAGGAAGATATCCATTACAGAGCTCATGTAGGGCTAGGAAATACAGCCAGTGATAGAGAGCTTACCTGGCACGTGTGAGGTCCTAGATTCTAATCTTAGGTCAAAACAAAACAAAAAACCACAAACACCTAAACACAAAAATACTGTCTCAAATCTCGAATCTAAGATACAACTAAAGGGCTGAAGGGAGGGTTTGCTGCTCTGGCAGAGCACCTGGGTTTGGCTCCCAGCGTACTCTTGGCAGCTCACAATATCACAACTATCTGCAAATTCAGTTTCACAGGATCCAGTGTCTTCTGGCCTCTGCAGGTACATGCACACACTAAGACATGAATAAAATCGATACTGTCATGCCTTTTCCCAGTGAGCACTGAAGAACTCCACTTTTTCTTTCTTTATTTTCTGTGAGACAGTGTCTCACTGTGTGGTCCTGGCTGGCCTGGAGTTCAGGCACGCACCACCTGTCATGTTTTAAGACAAGATTTCGTGCAGCCCAGACTAGCCTCAAACTTACACAATGTGGTAAGGGGCTTTTAGCTTTCAGCTCTAAGAGCTTCCCACCTATCCTCAACACTGAGTTTTCTTTCTCTACTCTAGGAAAGCTGCTTCTTGAAGCTCTAAGGACTCCACTGTAATACCCATGCCTCTTGCCAGCTCTAAGGAAAACTACTTAGGGCTAGCTCAGACACATTCCCAAATTGGTACTGTCCTTGTTCAGAGGGTTCTCTGGCTCTTCACTTCCTTTCCTCTCTGCATGCCATAAAGTATCTCAGAGTCATTATGGTGCCTCTGCACATGCCCACCACCTCCTGAGGATATCTCCACTCAGACATCCTTTAGGCCTCCTACCCTAAGCAAAAACTTTGCTTGAGATCTTTCCTCAAGATTTTGCATTCTAACTACACTTCCAAGGTATACAGCCCCACTGCTAGGGAGCCTCCTGGGGCAGTGCATTCACCTAAGGAGTGATGTGAAGAACATATGACGGGAAGGTCCTTCCTTATGCCCTTCCCCAAGTCTAGTGCTACTGGGCAAGCCCAGGCTGGTTCTAAAGGGATGGTACTTGATCTGGCTCATCAATCCTGTGGTTTTGTTAGTTCATCTTCATTCACTTAGCCAAACGGTCATGAGAGCAAAGGGCTGGGTAGGTTCTGGATCAGCACTCTAGCATGTGTACAAACGCGCACACACACACACACACACACACACACACACACACACACACACACACCAGAGGGAGGGAGAGGGAGGAAGAGATAATTCATTCATTCATTCATTCATGCACATCAGGCAACAAACGCCAAGGAGTTCTGGCAGTGGAGAAAATGCCCTAAGGAAAGAGGCCCCCAGTGCTTTCTCTGAAGAGCCTGTGGGTCCTAGAGGAACAAAGCTGGGCATTAAGGTCTTTTCCTCCACACTGCATAACTCCTGAGAGGCAGCTCTATGCTTGGTCCCCTAGAGATCACTCTTAAGATTAGGTTTTGTATTGAGTATTTTTTTTTTTTTTGGTTTTTCGAGACAGGGTTTCTCTGTGGTTTTGGAGCCTGTCCTGGAACTAGCTCTTGTAGACCAGGCTGGTCTCGAACTCACAGAGATCCGCCTGCCTCTGCCTCCCGAGTGGTGGGATTACAGGCGTGCGCCACCACCGCCCGGCTGTATTGAATATTTTTAACCTGTACTTCTTTGTGTGATGTGACTGAAGTCTGGCCAGACGTGATTGCATAAGCTGGCTGCATTTTGTCTAGCATTTATAGAGATTCCTTCCTAAAACCAGTTCACAAGTCTGGTTTCCTTTTCTCTGCTGATTCTGGAATCTGGGGATCCTAGAGAATTGCGGGGCATGGGTAATAGAAACCGAGTTTGCAGTGATACCTAACCTCTGCTTCAGGCCCCTGGTCTAGTCCAGGTTATGACAGCAATCAAAGAAATCTGTGCAGAAATACTTCCCAGTCACAGTGTGAGAGAAATCCCACAGTCAGAGTCTCTATCCCTGTGCTCTACTAGAAGCCAGTAACATGACCATCCCTAGTTACGACAACCAAAATCTGTCTCTGGACATTGTTCAATGTTCCCTAGAGACACAACTGCTCTAACGGAGAGCCACAAACCTACATTACACAATAAGAACTCACAGCAATAGTGGAAATGCCTTACCAGTCCTGTCTAGTGTGGTCACCACCAGTTATTGGTGGCCACTGAGTACTTGAGATCTCTGCGCAGGCAGAGATGAGTGGGTATTTCTAGCTATATGTGATGATGTCCCCACAGGAACCAAGGACTTTAATGAGAAAATGCCTGCTGAAGGAGCTACTTTTCGGCTGCTGTGGTAAAACCGCTATGACCAAGGCAACTTAGAGGAGGAAGGGTTTATTTGGGCCTATGTTTTCAGAAGAATAAGAGGGCATCACCATTACTGTGGGGAAGAGTAGCAGCAGGCTGGCAGGCAACTGGAATAGCAAACTGAGAGCTCACATCTTAAGTCACAAGCAGGCAGCAGGGGGAGCAAACAGAGAAGGATGTGAATCTTTGAATTCTTAAAGCCAAACTCTAGTGACACAGTTCCTCCAGCAAGACTTCCTACACTGGCTGAACAGCCCCACCAACAGATACTTTAATGCCCGAGAATATGGGAACAGTCCACTCCAACAACATCTGTCATGTACTTCCCTGGGATGACGACAACACATCAGAGTTTTAGCGTTGGGCCTCTTGGTTGGCACATGCAGTAAAGGACCCTGACACTGGGTCAATCGGTATTGACCCGGCATGTTCTAAATCTATGCCTATGGTCTGGTGGTCAGACAAGCTGGCACTACCCCAGGGATAAGAGTGGCAGATATACTTGAGGAAAAAGGACTCTTGATGTCCAGAACAGTAGTTGGCACACAGGAGACAGGGTTATGGAGGAGAAGAGGTGGCCCTCATGAACAAAGCATGCTCATCTCTCACAAGGAGAGAGGCCTCACCAAGTATTTACTGAGCTTACCATACAAAGGCCACGGTGGCCAAAGCCCTCATTGCAGCTTAGCTGAGCAAGGAGGTGCAGCGTATGCAATTCTGACAGGCAGAGGCTAGTTCACAACTTCCTGAGTTCAAGTAGAGAAAACCCATGGTTGAGATCTGAGCTCCCCAAGTTCACTCATGACAGGAATCAGGAAACTAGTCTTTTCTGGCACCTTACTCACTAAGAGATCTCGGGCAGGGTAAGATCCTCTCTGACATGGCTTCTGAGGGGGTCTTCCAGCCCACTGGGACAACCCAGTCCTTTGATGGCCCTTTTCTTTTACCCAGGAAGCTCTGAGGCAAACAGTCTCTTGCTTGCCTATTTCACAGTCGTATCTGCTGGCCCCGCAACACCAATCCTGCTGTGCCCTTCTCCAAGACAGGAAAACTGCTAAAGATCAAACCACATCTGTATGGGTTTTCCCTATCAAAGAAGGGTCTCAGAATACAGGACACTCTGCCTAAGCCCAGAGGTGGCTGCCACCCATGCCCATGGAGTTCACTCCCTAGAACTGTCGGTGAGAAGCCTGCAAGTAGAGGAAGTAGGGGCCAGCCAAGCTAGCTGAGGCACAAATATAGGTCTCAGAGTTTCCATACCAAGACCACAGGTGGCTGCCACCTGGAAATTAACTAGAAAGAAGGAAGAACCCAAGCCAAGCCTGGTTTCTCCTACTCACCTCTCCTTGACGAACACTAAAAAAAAGCAGAGCTTCACGGCACAATCCTGCAATTCAAGCCATCAATGCCATTCTGAGCTACACAGCAAGAATCTGCCTCAATAAATACATAGATTTATAAATAAATCTAAATTTATAAAGCATAGGCCGGGCGATGGTGGCGCATGCCTTTAATCCCAGCACTCGGGAGGCAGAGGCAGGCGTATCTCTGTGAGTTCGAGACCAGCCTGGTCTACAGAGCTAGTGCCAGGACAGGCTCCAAAGCCAAAAAAATCCAAAAAAAAAAAAACCAAATTTATAAAGCATAGGGCCAATGGGCCAAGGCTGATGACTTGAGTTTAATTCCTAGGACCGTCATTATAAAAGTAAAGAATCAACTCCTGCGAGTTGTCAACAGGCTTGCACATAGACACTGTGGCACATGCACACTAGCACATATATGCACACACACACACACACACACACACACACACACAAATAAATTAAGATTTCTCAAAAATTTAAAAGGAAGAACAAAAAGAATATTCCATAATATACCCCACCTACCTCAACCTTCACTGTCTTAAAGAATACAAGTATATACACAGGTTAGTAAAAAAAGTCTAACTGAATGATACAAAATGAAGCCCATCTCCCTCCATGAGTACCTCCAAAGAGAAACCTGCAGGCAGTCTTAGAGATAAAACAGAGGCACCATATGACATTTATTCAGAGTCAACAAATGTTTTCTAGAATGGGCTGGGAACTCTGAACATTGTCCCAACTGACAAGCTCAGAGGCAGCCATAGGCTTGCACAGGTCGGTGTACCCAATTATGAAAATAATACATGAAATGTCATAGATCTCAATTCAAATTCCCGTCATTTAAAACTTGTTTTATTTATTAGGGGTGTGGGTATGCCTTGGTATATATGTGTGGTCAGAGGACTTTTCGGGGTTGATTCTTTCCTTCCATCTTTATAGGAGGACTGAACTCAAGGGTATCATCTTGTGTTGTTGGGCCATCTCACCTGGCCTGTCACTTTTTAAATTTTTGTTTTCTTTTTCTTTTTTTTTTAAGCAGGGTTTTTCTGTGTAGCCCTGACTGTCCTGGAACTCTTTGGAACTCTTTCTGTATGCCTGGCTGGCCTCGAACTTGGAGACTCACCACCTGCCTCTGTCTCCTGAGTGTTATAGGAGCTGCGGGCTACGTTCCTGGCTTCCGGCCACCCGCATAGCTAGCTTTATACCCGAAATAATTACACGGAAACTGTATTCTTTTAAACACTGCTTGGCTCATTAGTTTTAACCTCTTATTGGCTAGCTCTTACATATTGATCTAACCCATTTCTAATATTCTGTGTAGCACCACGAGCTGGCTTACCAGGAAAGATCTTAGCCTGGCTTACCAGGAAAGATCTTAGCCTGCGTCTGTCTGGAGTGGGAGAATCATGGCGACTGCCTGACTTGGCTTCTTTCTCCCAGCATTCTGTTCTGTCTACTCCACCTACCTAATTTTCTGTCCTATCAGGTCAAGCAGTTTTCTTTATTAGTTAACCAATGAAAGCAACAGATAAGATACAAGACCCACCTCCATCACCTGAGCGCTAGGATTAAAGGCATGTGCCACCACCACCCAGCTAAATATTTATTTTTAAAGTTTTAATTGTTGGAGCTGGAGAGATGGCTCAGTGGCTGCTCTTCCAGAGGCCCTAGGTTCAATTCCCAGCAACAACATGGTGGCTCACAGCCATCTACAATGGGATCTGATGCCCTCTTCTGACCAGCAGGCCATACATGCAGATGGAACATTCATATACATAAAATAAATAAACCATTTTTTAAGTTTTAATTGGTGTGTGTGTGTGTGTGTGTGTGTGTGTGTGTGTGTGTGTGAATCTCTGGGGATTCACAGAGGTCTGATCTGATCCCCAGGAGCTGGAGTTAGTTTCCCAACAAGGAAACAAACTCAGGTGCTCTAGAAGAGCAGTATACACTCTTAACCACTGAGCCATTGCTAGTCCCAAAGACATGAGGAGAATGACCACCAAACCAAATCATCATGACAAAATTAAAGCAACAACTATTAAAGCAAGCTTTTTTTTTTTTCATGTACATGGGCAGCCTCCCTCTAAGGCAGGGTTTAAGATGTTAGAATTAGATGTGAGGAAGGCAAGGCTTTTGTAGCTCAGGGGTAGGGAGTTTCCAATGGGGGATTTGGTGGGCAAAACAGGTGGGGTTACGGGAGCAGAACATCATAACATGTTAGTCGTAACGACCTGAAACAAAGGTATGGTTGCAGGTGGCTCTAATAACAGGTAGTCATAATAAGGTAGTCATAACAATCCTTTTGGAACAAAGGTAGGGTTGCAAGACAACTGCTTATTAACTTTTTGAGACAAAGGCATGATTTCTGTTCCTGGAACAGGCTGTATATAGAACCACTTAAGGTTACAGGCGGGCCATAGCCCAATCCTGTTCTGCTCCTCCCATCTTTGGGATGCCCCACACTAGTAAGAAGGGATCACTTCATTGCTCACATCCACTTGAGTAACCCTCTGAGAGGCTGCACCATGAGTACACTAGACTCTGTACTGCTAGACTCAGGGTCTGTTTCCAATTCATCAACAATGCTATAACGAGCATCCTTGTATATCAGTGAACTTTTGCAACCACAGGATTTAATTCTAGGAGTGAAATAAAGGCTAGGAACATTTAAATTTTTCTGTATTTCGACAAACTAATTGGAAAAGCAGAATCAACTTCATACGGCCGCCCATCCTCATCTTCAGCCCTGGGTGTCCTGATGGAAATGCTAGAAACTTACCTTTCTGTAAACCCAAAGGCTACCAACTCCCTCCCTCTGTCCTCAGTCCTGCTGCCACCTGCCCTGAAAAGTAACTCTGATGCTGTCTTCTCTTCCCGGTTCAGGCCACACTTGCCCACAAGGTGTAAACACTGAGTTGACAACCTGGATGAAAATGCTGTCCCCATATATAATAGTTATGGAGTTACAAAACATCCTCCTAGATGGCCTTTGGGTCCTAATCCCTTCTGCTTTTGCGTCTAGAATCTTCCAATGCAAGAGTTAAAAAGACCCCAGAACAGACCTCCTGCAAGCCTGCCTTCTCTCCACTGCATGGATAAAATGATGAAGGCTAAGAAAGAAGACAAAGACAGCAAGCAGCAGAGTCCCGGGGTGAGGAAACCTCTATGCCTCTTCCCTCGTATTTTTTTTTTCCTTTTGAGACAGGGTCTTACATAGGCCAGACTGGCCTCAAACTGGACATGTAGCTGAGGAAGATCATGAACTTCTGGTCTTCCTGCCTCTGTGCTAGGGTTACAGGCTTGCACCACCACTCTTGGTTTACGTGGTGCTGGAGATCGCAATCCCAAAACTCTCTGCATGCTAGGCATCCACCTGCGCTACCATTTCTAAACCTTATTTTATTATTATTTTTTTTTGAGGCAGGGTCTCCTGCAGCTGAAGACAATTCCTGTTCCTCCTGCCCCCACCTCCCAAGTACTCAGACTAAAGGTGTGTGCTACCAGGTCTGGCTCAGCCTCTCCTCCCACTCCCTGCTGTCTTATCCTGGCTTCACAAAAAGGCGCCTGGGCTTTGCTGGTGACTCCTCTCAATTGCTTATGCAAGTCCACCACTTATGGCTGCTTACTCCACTTGCCAAAGCCCTCACATCTCTCTGACCTGCTGTGGGGTGACGGCACAGCCTCCAGGCCAGCGGCTCTCCCAGGACATCTGTGTATGCCTGCATGCCAGGGATGTATGCAGAATGTCCCAGCCACCTGCAACCCGTATATTCAGATGCTTACTGTCTATTCACAAGCTGGTTGTCCTCAAGAGAACCGGAGACAGCATTCTTCACATGAGTGATCAACCCAGCAAAGAGCTGAGGGGGCTGCTCCAAGGGACCTGGACTTCGCTGTAAAGGGGCACTGGGAAGCTCAGTACCCCAGGGAAGAAACTGGACAAAGGAGTGCTGAGAAGGGAGGAAAGTAGCCACCACACAAACTAGGGTCTACCCCTGGTTACCAATACCTCACAAAGCCCCATGGGCAAAGCTAACTTTAGCCAGCTGCCAACCTTCAGGATGAGGACATAGGGACCCTCACATACAAAAAGGGGCTGTAGTTTCAAGGGCTTTTCCCATGTTGGTGTCTCAACAACCTCAATACCTCAAGCCATTTGATGGCCCAAAGGCTGTGACATAGCGCAGAGGAGGGGTGCCAGACAGGAAGCACACACTGTTAAGTGCTTCCACGTGCCAAGCCCTGAGCCAAGTTGCTGTCACTGTGTCATCTGCCTTCCCCCTCCACACCTGGGGGATAGGCAGGAGGACTCATCCCTACTTGGAACAAGAAAGGCAGGCTCTGAGTCAAGTCAGTGACGGGGAGGCCTCCACAGTTGGTGCCCTCTGGCTGCCTCAGTTGGCCAGAGAAAGAGCGGCCAAGGCCTGCTCCAGACATAGCCTGTCCTCCCTCCCAAGAGCCCAGGCTAAAAAAGCCTGGGGTGGGTGGAGCCACCACCCAGCAGGCAGCCCTTTCCTCACACCCCCACATTGTGTGGGCTGGGAGGAAGTGGTGGAGTTGCCATTCCCTTGTGCTCTGAGGCTGCCCATCTGTTTCCTGGGATAGGACTCCCTACCCCCATCCTCCTACCCGGAAACTCACTTGCTCTAGGGCTATGGGAAAAGGAACTATTCTGAGTCCCTCTCTCCCCAGGGGGTGGTGACTGCGTCAGAACCCCTTCCCAGGCCTCCTGCTCTCCAGGCTCTTGCTAATCAGCTCCTACCAAAAGCTCTGGGCTCATGAGGCAGAGGGCGGCCATGAGATTCTCCCTATTCCTGACTGTGGCATGGTTGGCATCTTCTTCACTTATTTCAGCCTGGGGGAGAGAGGAGGTGACATTCTGGGTAGAAGTTAGTAGAAAGTAAAGAAACAAGCCTTTCCAGTCCTCCCCACCCACAAGGCCCCACAACTGTCATTTGTGTGAGAGGAGCTCCCTCTGCTGGACATGCAAGACACAGCCACTAAGTGGCCCCACTTCAGGGCCTATGCAGACACAAGGAAAATGAATCTCTCCATGTCTTAACAATGTGTGCCCCACAAAACTAGTGTTGGATGAACACAAGCAGTGCCAGAGTAGTCTGTAGCCCTATGTCAAATGAGTTTAAAGAAGAATAAAGCCACCAGGTTGGGACCGACAGAAGGTGTGTGAGCAAGGGTTTGCAGACTTGGTGACAAGAAGGGCAGTTACAGGCAAGGGCCAACCCAAAGCAATGGGCATTAGGTGGAACACAGGAACAGCAGAAGGCTGCATGGACCCACAGGGGATTCTAGTGGAGAGAGCCGCCCACCTGCTGCAGCTGACAGTACTTCAGTCTTTGAATCTCTGCTCCTGAATATTAATATATAAAACTAATCAAAACTGGCCAAGAACTGAGGGAGAAAAATCTCCCGCTCTATCACACTATCTCTGAGCACCAGAGGGAACAAGGTTCAAAATAAGAAGTTCGGGCAATGAACGTCCCCTGAGACTTTCTGCATTTGATGGACAAGCAGCGCATCTGACATAATGGAGAGCAAAGCCCAGGAGTTCAGGGAGGAATGAAAATGGGAGCAACATAGAAGAGAAAGTGGGAAGTACATTTGAACACATTGGCACAGGAGACCACTTCCTAAATATAACCCCAGAAGCACAGACACTGAGAGAAACAATAAATAGGACCTTCTGTAAAGCAAAGGACAGTCAATAAGACAAAATGGCAGCCTACAGAATGGAAAAAGATCATCAACCCCACATCAGACAAAGGGCTGATCTCTAAAATATACAAAGAACTAAAGAAACTGATCATCAAAAGAACAAATAATCCAATTTTTAAAAAAGGGGTATAGACCTAAACAGAGAACTCTCAACAGAGGAATCTAAAATGGCTGAAAGACACTTAAGGAAATGTTCAACATCCTTAGTTATCAGAGAAATGCAAATCAAAACAACTCTGAGATTCCACCTTACACTTGTAAGAATGGCCAAGATCAAAAATTCTGATGACAACTTATGCTGGAGAGTTTGTGGGGAAAAGGGAACACTTCTGCATTGCTGGTGGGAGTGCAAACTGGTACAGCCACTTTGGAAATCAGTGCAGCCATTTCTCAGAAAATTAGGAAACAACCTTCCTCAAGACCCAGCAATACCACTTTTGGGTATACATCCAAAGGATGCTCAATCATACCACAAGGACATGTGCTCAACTATGTTCACAGCAGCAAACTTTGTCATAGCCAGAACCTGGAAACAACCTAAAAGCCCCTCAACGGAAGAATGGATAAGAAAAATGTGATCCATTACACAATGGATCACTACACAGCGGAAAAAAAATAATGACATCCTGAAATTTGAGGGCAAATGGATGGGTCTAAAAACATCATATTGAGTGAGGTGACCCTGACCTAGAAAGACAAATATATGTAATCACTCATAAATGGTTTTTAGACATAAAGCAAAGAAAAACCAGCCTATAGTCCATAACCCCAGAGAACCTAGACAATAATGAGGACCCTAAGAGATCTAATGATCTAATCTACATGGGAAGTAGACAAAGACAGTATCTCTTGAGTAAATTGGGAGCATGGGGATCATAGGAGAGGGTAAGAGGAGAAGGGAGAGGAAGGGAGGGGAGAGGAGAAAAATATATAGCTCAATAAAAAAAAAAACAATTTAAAAAAGAAAATGGGAGCAGGGAGCAGGGCGTGCGGAAACTCTCTGCCCTTCTCCAGAGCACTCTCCTTCCACAGGACTTCACGACTCCTCAGGGTCAGTATATGGGATCCGAACTCTCCACTCACTCCCTTTCGCTCTCTTCTCATGCTCTGCCCCCCCCTCCCCCGCTATCTCATTTAATCTACCTTCTGCTTACCTTGTACATGCCCAGCTCCTGTGTGTCCCACCCCCAGCACACCCCAGGGCTAGGAAAAGAACATCCCTGCAGCAGTGCGTTGGCTCAGGAGCACTGACTCCCTAGCGCCAGAAGCTACTACACCTGCCTTGAGAAGATACTCACCCCAGGAATGTCCAAAAGCTTTGACACCAGGAGAGGCAGCTTCAGGGCAGCAACGCTTCCAGTGACCCCCACAAGAACATGGAACTTTCTCTCCATTGGGGGTATGGCAGCTGGGCATGGGGCCCTTGGTTCCATGTGGCATCTGGTGGCTTTCTGGAAGCTAGAAAGCCCAGGTTTAGAATCTAAAACAGACTAAAGGGCTTCCTTTCCGTTCACAGTCATATAACATGCAGCTTGTGCTATGCCCTAGACGATCTCCCAGCTTCTGGGAGAAAAGTGTGTGATGATCAAGTCAGGCCTCCTCTCCATACAATGCTGTATGCGCTATACCTGTGCCATGGCTGCCAGTGACTGTGCCAGAGATTATGTCACATAAAGATGCCATTCTGGCTGATTCCTGAAGGACAAGCATTTTCTCAGACAGAAAGAAATTACTTCAGAAGGATTAACCCTGCCAAGTGAAGAGGTCTGAAGGAGAACAGAGGGTCTGGAAAGAAGGTATAGGTTAAGAGAGAAGCTGAAGACTCATGAGGGGGTTAGGAAGGGCCAAACAGGCTGCATGATCAGATCTGGGCCAGAATGTCAAGGGTGGTGAGAACCTGGTGCTTTGCTATGAGAAAGACGGCAGTGGAGCTGGCAATGTGAGGAGGGAACCGTGGCTAGTGGTGGAGAGTGGGGAGTTACTACAGTGGGCCTGGCAGGCTGCTGAAGGGGCTGGAAAGAGGATGAGGTCCAAAGACGCTGGTGAGTGGAACCATAGGCAAGAAGGGTGTTTCTGCAGCCAAGAGACTTGTTCTGGAATCCTGTCCCATATTTGTGGACCAGGCTAAGCAACAACCTGCAGATTGATTTCTACGAGCCAAACACAAGGCAGCAGACCACTCCGCGGAAGCAGCTGGCTGGGCTCCTCCTCTGGCAGGTGCTTGTGATGCTGGGCTGCTGCGCACACTGAAGCCTGTGCTCTGGCGGCTGGCCCAGCACACCTCACTCCATCAGCCACCGCCACTGAGGGCTGACTCTGGGCAGAGATGGGTGGAGGGCAGCTGCCTTTAGAGACTCTGGGGATGTGCTGGAGCGTTTCTAGAGTGATCCTATCCAATGATTTCTCACTCGATTTATACATCAGTTTCCTTCGCCTCTCCCCTACCAACAATTTCCCAAAATATGAGCAGATGAATCACCAACCACCACTCCCCTCACTTTAATCTTCAGTATCTGCTGAATGAATTACATGCAGAACCTGCCCTGTGAAGCAGGATTCTTAGGTCCTGCCCAAGGTTGCACTCCTGATCCAGCGTATGGCCTTGGATCAGAATCATCCCCTCCTCAAAACTGTTTATATAGGGCTAGGGACAGCTGATTTCTGAAGTGTTCTCCAGTACAACCTGAGTAAATGCAAAAGACAGAGATAACTGGCTCTTTTTATGAGACAGAAAACCCTAGAAGATGTTCTCCAAAAGGGCAAGATCGGCATGGAAGGAGAACCTAGCAGCTCCAGCTCCCTCTATGCCTGGATACCCACAGGCACCTCTCTGTTTGGCATTTGCCTATAACATTCAGGCATATACCCTAAGAGCTGAGGTACTCTTCTCAAAGGGATTAAACACAGACTGGTTCCCTGGGTACAATTCCTACCCCTAAAGTTCAACCTGCCAGCATTTTTAAAGATTTGCATTATTGAGCCGGGCGGTGGTGGCGCACGCCTTTAATCCCAGCACTTGGGAGGCAGAGGCAGGTGGATCTCTGTGAGTT
>NW_004949147.1:238290-239196 GCF_000317375.1 Microtus ochrogaster
TGCATTATTTACATATTTACTGTTTATGTGTGTTTTATGTGTTACCATCAGGTATTCTGACTGCATGTATGTCTGTGCATCAGTTGTGTACAGTGCCCACAGAGGCCAGAAGAGCATGTCAGATCCCCTGGAACTGGAGTTACAGAGGGTTAGGAGTTGCCATGTGAGTCTAGGGAATCGAACCCAGGTCCTCTGCAAGAGAAGTATATGCTCTCTTAATCACCAAGCTGTTGTAGAATATTATTTTAAGGTGTGTTACTTTTGTTTATGCTCTGGAACATGTGTTTAATGATGCAAAGATTTGTTTGATTAAATAAAATTCACCTGTGGTCAGGAGGCTACGTCAGCAACTAGCTGACACAGGAAGTTGTAGGGAGGAGCCAGGTGGAGAAGGGTTAATGAGGAGGTATTAGGAGCCAGGTGGAGAAGGGTTAATGAGGAGGTATTAGGAGCCAGGTGGAGAAGGGTTAATAAGGAGGTATTAGGCGGTGTGAGAAGGGGTGAGAGAACTTGGGAGACTCTGAGATGAGCTGCTTGCTATTCAGCCTCTGGGGAGCAGGATTCCACCTCAACCCCTGAATCTTGAGTCCTTTTGAGGAATAGAGATTCAGAGAAGTTCCTGCTGTAGCTCTGAAAGAGTTGAGGAAACAAGTCCTCAGGCTAAGAGGACAACACGGAGACCTCCGCCCCCACACCCTGCCGACAGCACTTTGAATCTTTTCTGTAATTTGGAACCTCGACCAGGACCAGGCTTGTTAGAGAAATGAGTCCACCAAAAAGTCTCTGCACACTGTGACAACTGACAAAGTCCATGGAACCCACTAGCCAGCTCCCCAGAACACATCAAAGCGGGTGAGAGACACTTTGGGGTTTTTTTTTGTTTGGTTTTTTTTTTTTGTTTGTTTG
>NW_004949147.1:239296-259890 GCF_000317375.1 Microtus ochrogaster
AGGCTGGTCTCGAACTCACAGAGATCCGCCTGCCTCTGCCTCCCGAGTGCTGGGACTAAAGGCGTGCGCCACCATCGCCCGGCAACTTTGGGTTTTTTTATTGTTGCTAATTATTTTTAATTTTATGGGCATATGTGACTATGTACACTTGAGTGCAGATGCTCGCGGAGGCCAGGGACATCCAGTCATCTTGGATTTGGGGCAGTTCTGAGCTGCCTGGCATGGGTGTGCATACAAGGGATAGGAATGAACTCGGGTCCTCTACAGGAGTAGCCCAGTTCCATGAGAAGCACGTTCTTGATTCTCCAGCAAAACTTACCTGTCAGTCCTCAAACCCTGACTCCGTCCTACTTCAGCCAAATGGCACAAGAACAGGAAGAGTCCTACAAAACAGAAGCACAATTTCATCTCTGCAGTCTGTGAACCTCACGAAGATAAAATTCCCAAGGGTCATGTTCCATAAAGCTGTCAACTAAACTAGAGGCCGGACTCTGCCCTGCTCATCCAACTGTTCCCCACAGCAGGCACTGTGGCCCGAGATACACTGCCTCATCTGCTAGCCAAGATTTGCTCAGGACCAAAGCCATTCTTCTGGGGGTACGGGGGAGGCAGCGGCGGAGAGAGACTGATTTATAATTGAAGAATAGAAACTAGATTATTTAATCGATATTTGGAAGTGAGGTCAAATATGTTCAAACTCGGGGTCCCAGGGGGAGTGACAGTTGGCAAGGGTTTGCTAAGATCAAATTCTAAGCCAATTAAATCTCTTCCTCCACCCAGATTCTATTAAAGACTTTTTAAATTTTTATTCATCAACAGTCGGGGTGACTGTAGGCAGCACCTCACTTCCCTATCTCCTGCCACTCATAGGAACTGTGAGCAACAGAGAAGAGAGGACAAGCAGGCAGCAGGTCACTACAAACAGGCTGAGCTCAGGGACCAGGGCGGTCAGCCATGCAGGAGAGCCACAGCCAGAAACCTGCACTTTCTCTACCCTTCAGAAAGAGGGAAAAATCCGTCGCTTACATAATGAATGTAACCCCTGAAACACGAGAAACTCTTTTCTACACTTTAAAATGGATCCTTTTGTACGTCTTCCTAGCTGGTTGGTGATGGACCTACTGAGGCTTCGGAGCACAAGTCTTCCAGCACAAGTCCTTTGGCTCCGGAGGGCAGTTAGGATAGCTAACCCTCCGTCCTAAACACCGAGTTCACTGGTTTGAACAGACAAGTCAGTGCATGTCTGTGTTCCCTGACCTATGTACCATGCTTGTTCAGACATGTCCAGGAGCTGACCACTCTAATTCTCTCCCACACCACTTACCCTCCCGAGAGAAAATTCAAAAGACAAGCTTTTATTGTCATATGGTTCAATGTTCTGCTTAAACCTCTAGAGTCAAACTTGAGTTACTCTTGGCTATCCTTGAACTTAGGGTTAATTTTTCTTTCCACCCTTCATAGGCTGAGGTAAAGGTACAGGGAGATGCCTCTATTACCAATGTGCTGGCTACAGTTTATTGCTAGACCAGCTTTTATTTTAAGCGGCATATGCATAAAACACTTTTTTATATTTTTACTTGACCTGTATTATAACCACAGAACGGGGCACGAACTTACACTTACTCTTATGCAT
The DNA here is from genome assembly GCF_000317375.1 of Microtus ochrogaster. Lineage (NCBI taxonomy): Eukaryota > Metazoa > Chordata > Mammalia > Rodentia > Cricetidae > Microtus > Microtus ochrogaster. Next base: position 240,930 of record NW_004949147.1, read on the forward strand.
ATTCAAGAAAAAGTGGGGTTTGATGGCACATGCCTTTGATCCTGGCTCTTGTGAAGAAGTGGACAGATTTCAAGACATGAGTTCAAGATCAGTGTGGTCTACATAGTGCATTCTGGGCTACACACACACACACACACACACACTCACACACGAGGGGGGGGACACCTCTGTATGACATGTAAGTCTCCTCTCATTTAGTCAAGCTCAAAGTTTAAAGTTTCATGGACATCTGCCAGTAACAAAATGGGCAAAAATGTAGCCAGGAAAATGTCACCACCTTACACCAAAACCCATACCACCTGGCACCTAAACCTATTTTACAACAGCAGGAAGAGCAAGGAATGCTGGTTCAGTCAAAAGGCTTGGCATTCTAATGGACTTCCCTCAAACCAGAAGTAGGCGTGTTTGGCTCTAAGGCTCCTGCCGTTCATCTGGGCACCTCTTGAGGACACACCACCAGCTCCCGAGCACCCACACTTCCTGAAGCTGGGAATCTCTCCTGCCCATTTTCTAGTTCTGGCTTCCAATATTCCAATGGTCAGTAATCCGGAATTTTTTTTTTTTCCGGACAAAAACTGTCCTCATTGTAATTTTTAAATGCCGCTTGGTACGTTTAGGGATTAAGCAGCTAAACACTCTCAGGGTTTTCCTTTCTCTGGTTTATTGACTTAAAACACAGTTTGAGGCAAGTTGGCTCAGTAAGGTAGCTTGCAGCCAAGCCTGAGGCCCTGGATATAAATGACGAGACTTACACGGTGGAACTGAGTCCCGCAAGTTGTCCTATGACCTCCACAAGCACGCCGTGATAGCAACCCTCCTTCAAAATAAATGTCATTTTTAAAAAAAGCTTGCACTTCGGGACGCTCCTAGGTCTCTTTGGAGGCAGCTTATGCTGCAGTTTTTCAAAGGCAAGCGTCAAGTGTGGGTGTTCTGACTGCGTCGCCTTTAAACTGATCAACTCTGGTCAAGGATGGAGCAGTCAGCGGGCACAGGTGCAGCTGCTAACCCCCAACTCTGAGCTCGAGATCATAGCCGTGGCCCCACATTACACACATAATACGAAGACCCTCACTCAGACCCACAGTCAGAGGGGAGTCGCCCACCGCCACACCAAAGCGGGACCCAGGGACATGGCTTTCCAACCCCTTCCATGGCTCACCGGCTCCAGCTTCTCCCAAGTATCGCGGTATCTAGGCTCCCTTACCCTCCGTCTCTAAATGGCACGCGAGAAAGCTACGTGATCGCATAGCCTTCTGGGAGTCGTAGTCTAATTCTCTGCCTTCTGGGAGTTGTAGTCACTGGAGCGCCCAGTACTTTGTACATTCCCTAGAGCTCGCTCCAGGACCGACATAATTGTGTGATTGGCCAACAACCTCGTGTGCCTGTTCAGAATTCAGACACGTAATACTATTTACCACACCTGTTCTAAAAGGCAGCTATGCATTTGAGACAAACAGGAATACAGAAAATTAGAGGCTAAAAATGAGGAAGCTGGAGGATCTAAGCCACAACTCTAAACAGGAAAGCCATGTCATTGAAGTGATCATTTCGAGAATTTTTTTTTTGGGGGGGGGGGGGGACTCTGACTGGTATGGAACTCAGAAATCTGCCTGCCTCTGCCTCTGCAATACTGGGATTAAAGGAGTGTGCTACTGCATCATAGCTCCTTGAGAGGTATCTTGAGGGATGACCAGCACAGAGGATCTAGACAGCACTCCTAACGGGGCACGCCTTTAGCAAAGACTCGGCCTAATCTCGGAATAATTGTCGTTATCACCCTGCAACAATTATAGATCTCAAGAACCCGTGTTCACTGAGGTGCTGAATTAGCTTCAGCGGACCCACCATGGAAGCTGAGGGCCTGTGTTCCAGTCCTACCATTGCTGGCCATGAACTGTCAGGACCATTACCCTCACTCACTGTTACAGGCCACGTCTGTTTCTTCTTCTTAGCTGGTAGTTGTGGCATTTACTTCATGGCCCTCCCAAGGCTGCTTCAAGGAAAGGATCACATATAGTTTGGGGCGTCACAGATCCACTCCACCCAGCCCTACACCCCTGCCTCACATCCCACAGCAAGGCTTCATTAAAATCCACACGAAGACAAGTAACACAGCAGCATAGACAGGGTCAAATGATCCCTTTATTATAGTTCATCCAGTTACCACAGATTGACACATTGGCTCAGGCAGGTCAACTGCCAGCTAGGGAATAGTTTGTGTCTCTCAGAAACAAGGGGCATTGGGCACCAGGAGCAAAAGCAGGTCACTGGCTGGCAACAGACAGGAGGATCCCCAGAACCAACCAGGCCCTCCTCCCACCCCCAAACCAAACCATCTGTGCCCAGCCCCATTTCTCAGCCTGGTTCCCCCTCATGAAAGTGCATAGTTGCCTGGAGATGCAGCATTCCAGGGCCTGAGCAGTTGGGCCAGACACTGGTAACAGGCTTTCCCAAGTCGGAGCCAGGCATGGAAAGAGGAATGGCAGGGAGGACGGGACACTGACCGGAGGTGACATCCAATAGCTAGTGAACACTAGGCTGGCAGCTGCTCACAGCCCTCCCCGAACTACCGGAGGACCAGGAGAAAGGGAGCCAGAAGTCTGGGGTCAGGAGGGAAAGGGAGGAAGGGCCTCGCTCCGGGGTCTCAGGATACCAGGGACCATGACAACTGCTCTCCAGAGAGGAAACAGTACGGGAAAGAATCAGCTAAGCCTACGGGGTCACTAGGAAAGGAACTTTCCAGAGACACTTGGCTTCTCCTACAAGGAGCTGAAGATCAAAGCTCAAGGTGGCCTGAAACCAAGGCAAACCAGCCCGGAATGGCTGAGTGCAGTCTGGTTCTCCAGTCCACCTAGCCCAGGTGAGTTTCTGTTGGAAGGAGTGAGAAACAGGCAGCTGCTCCTTGGTAAGGCCTACCCACCTCAGGCCTCACACAGCCGGATCCATGACCAGGCAATGTCTACCCACTGCATGGAAGAGACAGTCCCAGGGACTAAGATCAGTCATGAAGGGGTAGAAGATTCTAACAGAACTTTAAAAAGGCCAGGAACCAAGTCCTATAATTGAATGGAAGAGGAGGGAGGGGCAAAACTCACTAAATGAAAATCTAAAGGCAGAGTCCTCCTTCCCTCCCTGGCCACCAGGAACCCCTATTCAGGACATTGTGCTTGCAGCTTAAACTGGGCCTGGGAGCATCTCCACAGAATCTGTCCTGTAGCCAAGGGCAAGTGGGAATGGCGAGGTAAGCTACCCTCTCATTGGGCTTCTATTTGACTTCTCTTTGGATCCCCGCCCCCTTCAGACCTGGCTCTCCAAGCTCTATCCTTTCTGCCATAGTCAAATAGAACAGCTATTCCTCCCAAGAACCCAATGGTCACTCTGAGATACCTAGAAGCCCTTTTGGGCTGGGGCCAGCCACACTTCTCCCAGGGGCCAATAATGAGTTCTATGTCCTCTGTTCCCACAGTGCCCTTACAGTTAACATAGCCCAGCTCCACAGGAAATGCAGAGTGGTTAAAGGAGGATGTGGGGAGGAAAGAAGGGGAGTGGGAGAGGGAAAAGAAGAAGCCTGCCTCTGCAGGCCAGGCTTTCGGAACCAAGGAGAAAGGCCTACATTTCCATTCCCTGGTGTCAAGTACCAAACGGGCTCTCCATCTGCAAGCTGTGTGCCCTTCCACATCAGGGCTGGCTCAGCTCCCATGTCAGCTTCCTTGAACTGGGGATCAGATCAGATCTGGGGACCTGGGCAGTCTTGGAAGCAGACATAACTGAAACACTCAGTATTAGGAAGACAAAGAAAAGCTACCCGCAGAGGAGAAAGATCCTGGGAGAGGCAGCTAGGGAAGAGAGCACAAAGAGTCTAACAGTGAGGACAAAACAAGGGGAGAAAGAGGTTGAAGGAGGACTACAGGGGCGAGAAACATCCACTGTCCCCCCCCCTCCAGAACCTACTCATCACCATGAATGCTAAATACTGTTGCTTCCCAGTGGGACCAAAGGGGGAAATAACTTCGGCTCATAAACCATGCACAGGGTGCCAGACTCTCTGCTAGGCCTCCCCCTGCCCCGTGAGGAGTCCCTGGGCCAGGGTCAGAGGGGGCAAGCCGGGTGGACCAGGGAGGGGGGAGCTGGTTTAGTTCTAAACATACATCTAGCACCACAACAAGAGATCGCCACTGCACATTATTTCACGAGGGGACATGGACGCGGCCACTAGTGCACAGGACCACTCCCTGTGCAGCCCACAGCTCTCGAGGTGCCAAGAGCAGGACCCAAAAGGTGGGGCAGGGGATAGACATATACATATATATTTACATATATATATATATATATAACTCTGATTCTTTGTACAAAGTTGGGGAGGAGAAAAGGGAAGGGGTGAACCCTGCTTGGTCACCACACAGATGATGTGGCTTGAGCCCCCTGTCCCACTGGCCCCCAGCCCTGCCTCCTAGTGGGCTTGGCCGGCTCACATCTCATTAGAGTATGTGTAGTTGGGGGTGGCAGAATATTGAGTCTGCGGTTGATTCATGGCACCCTGTGCAGCCCCCATGGCTGCATTCTGGGCTGCCTGTTGCACATGTGGGTTCTTCCATGCACCAGTGGTCCATTCCTCCTGAGCTTTGCTGAAACTGCCCCCGCTGCCCCGGTAGAACTTATGAACCTGTAAGAACAAAAGCAGAAGGGTTAGTCAAAGAGGAAAGCAAAGTGTTGTTGCATGCCTACAATTCTCAAAGAGGCAGGAGAATCATAATTCAAGAGGCTGTATAAAATATAACGCTGGGCAGAGGTGGCGCATGCCTTTAATCCCAGCACTCGGAAGGCAGAGGCCAGTCTGGTCTACAAGAGCTAGTTTCAGGACAGGCTCCAAAGCAACACAGAGAAACCCTGTCTCGAATGCCCCCCTCAAATAAATAAATAAATAAATAAATAAATAAATAAATAAATAAATAGCAGGATAGTGGCAAAAGCCCCTGGGGTACAGAGGTGGGACGGTCAGGAGCCCAGGGTTATTCTCCAATACATCTTAAATTTGAGGCCAGCCTGGATTTCATACGTCCCTGTCTCAAGAATTAATTAATTAACTAATTAATTAAAACTGGGCATGGTGGTGTGCACCTTTAATCCCCCACAGAGGCAGGGGGATCTCTGAGTTCAAGGGCAACCTGATTTACAAAGTGAATTCCAGGACAGCCAGGGCTACAAAGAAATCCTGTCTCAAAAAGCCAAAAATAAATATATATTTTTTAAACGGGGAAGGCAGCCATTCAGGAAACAGATGGGATTCACTTGTGAAAAATCAGCCCTCACAGTACATCAGAAGACTTTGTGTGTGTGTGTGTTCATGTGACCTCAGGTGTCAGAGGGCAGCCTCCAGTGTCAGTTTTTGCCTTCCACCTGATTTGAGAGACAAGGTTTCTTGTTTGGTCACTGTATGCATCAGGCTAGCTGGCCCACAATGTCCCATCTCCACTTCCTGTCTTGTCATGGGAGCGCTGGGATACTGATGCTCACAGAGCCTGGCTCTGCATGGGTTCCTACTATTCACACACAGCTCCTCACAGTGGCACAGCAAGTGTGCTTTACCCACTGAGGTATCTCCCCAGGACCCCACAGGAGGGGGTGGGTGCACTTGCCTGCATATGTACATGTGGAGACCAGAGGTCAACTTTGACTATCGTCTTCCATTGTTCTCCACCTCATGTTTGGAGAATGCCCCTCTGTCTCTGACTTTGAAGCTTGCCACTTCAGCTAGACTGACTGACTAGAGACCTGGACTCTGCCCATTTCTGCTCTGCTCCCAGCTTTAGGGTTGCAACCATCTGCCACCATGTCGGGCTGTGGATTCTGGGGAATCTAAACTCAGGTTTTTCTTATGCAGTAAGCACTTTACCCACCAGCTCCCTAACCTCCTGAGTCCTTTTTTTCTTTCTTTCTTTCTTTTTTTTTCAATTTTAGAGACAGAGTTTCTCTCTGTAACACCTCTGGCTGTCCTGGAACTTGCTTTGTAGACCAGACTGGCCTCAAACTCATAGAGATCCACCTGCTTCTGCCGCCACCACCACTCAGCACCTGAATCCTCTTGTAACTTGGAGGACGGCTGGTTTCAGATCGCAGTCCCCTCCCAAAGCTGCCCCATCACCTTTGAGGTTTATACATACCATGCTAAGGGCGATGAAGGAAAAGACAGCCACAACTGTAAACATGACCGTGGGAATGAGCATCACCACCGCTGAGCCAATGTTCGTACCGAAGAAGGAGATGGTGGCGATCCAGCCGCTGTAGGAAGAAGCCAGCTGTGGGACTAGGGATGGTAGGAAAAGGGGACCCAGGAGCCATCCCGGGATAATCTCATTGCCACAGGAAGGAGCTGTACCACTAGCCGCAGAGGGACCCCATTTCTATTTTCCATAGCCTACACTTCCAGAGCTCCTGAGCCAGGCTTTTCCTCCCTAGCTTTTGCACAAAGTCTGACTCTCCTTGGCCACCCAGACACCCCTTCCTGTTTCTCCTTCCCCTCCAATCCTATGGTGAACACTACTCCACTATCCCCAAACCCCTCATGCTACCCACAACAAGCCTCTTGGTGTCCTTAAAAGCAAATCATCCTAGTACACAGGTAAACAAACAACCCAAATGCTACTCCTACTAGCACCAGATCAGTCCATTGCATTGTCTCTTACCAGACACCCCAGCCTGGAATTCCCACAGCCTGGATGATGCTAATGACCAACTGGGCCATGAAGGTGAAGAAGAAGGCCATGAAGCTGAAGGAGCTGTCTGTCCTGTGGCAGAGAAGATAGTTTGTCACCTGGGCAGAAGCACTGGGCTTCCCTATGCTCATGAACCCAAAGCTCCTCGGGGCATAAATAATGATAAGGCTATTTAAAGGCTTTAAATGAGAGTCTAAATAGGATGTCCTTCATCCATAGATCTCTAAAGGTTCCCATCAGTTATGCCTATGACAAGAAAGGGATGTCCTCATGAAAGGCCCACCCATGACACAGGGATCAATGACTCTACTGGCATGGAGACAGGTGGTTCCACTGTGGGAAAAACAGACAGTTCCATTATCAAGGGACTGGAACAGGGATGGATGGCTCTATAGGACAGAAAATCTCAGTGGTACTAGTAGAGAGACCTTGTTGGCACCACAACAGGAGCTAATTGGCACACAATGTTAGTCCTATTGACAAAGAGATTTAAGGCTCCATTGGCACTGAAATGTATATTCTGCAGGCATCGAGACAGCCTTGCTGCTATGTGCAGCCCTAATGACACAAAGACTGAAAATCCCAGTTGGCACTAGGACACTCACTGGCACCAAGACAGCTAGCCCCCTCAACACATAGACAGGTATTCCCTTTGGCACAGTATTGGATAACATCATTGGCACATGAACAGTGTCAGTGGTACGGGTACAAGGATGGACAGCTCCACCAAGAAACCCCATAGGCAAAATTTGACAAGCAGGACAGACTGAAAGGAAATAATAAAGGTCCCACTCCCAACCCTCTCAACCCAGCCTGGAATTCCCAGGAAACCCAAACCCCACCTGACAGTCCCAGTCAAAGGTTAACAAAGAAAACAGCAGACAGAGTTTGGGGAATAGGAGACAGAGAGAAATTGGGGTAGCCACTGAGATCAACACCAACCACTTACTTGAAGGCCTTGTAAATGGGCCGAAACCAGCAGACGTAGGAGCAAGGTGTGAAGAGGATGAGCCAGAGAAAGGCGAGGCCAAAGTTGGTGGCTCCCCCGCCTCCGATCAGCCACGCGAGACAGCCCACCAGGTTCACGGCCAGCGTGACGCTGTTCACTGCAGACCCAGGAGCACATGCACACGCAGAGATAGACACCAGATACACACAGACACCAAAGTCCGTACAAAGATGTGAGTATCCAAACATGGAGGCATACACCGGGATTCCATATAGATTCACAACCAAATGCATAGCAACAACAGACAAGCAGCAAGATACAGACATACACATACAAGTGCAAACATACACACAGATGACCCACAAGTCATACCAATGAATACACAAAGACACACACACACACAGAGGGAGTACAGACTGTAAGAAAGAAAGCTGGAAGCTTGGGTCAACCCTTCCCCAAATCCATCCCAGGAATCTGAGAAATCCCAACAACCAAGAGACTCTAGAGCAAGAACCCAGAGCTTCTGCCCAGAAAGCCCCCTGGAAGGACTTCAAAGCCTCAGGATCCTGTCCTTATAAGAAAGGCCTCTGGGGTAAGGGTGGAGGGGGCTCTGTGCTAGAACTGAGCTTCGCATGCAAGATGCTGAGGTCCATCCCCAAGACTCAGTCCTTGGTCCCCCCAGACCCACTGCAATCACCAACCCCAAGGCAAGAGAGCTATCTTATACATTTTCTTACAAAGTAGGGACATGAAAGCGGGAAGAAAAAGACATTCTGGAAGCATCTCTTCAAACCACTGGTCCACCTGCCTGGCATGACAATGGATCAGACAACAGTGGCTGGGAGTTCAGTCCTTATCTAATCCATTTCTCTGACTACCATTGTTCTTCCAAGATGTCTTCCTTACCTATCCCGCTTTCCTCTGACCTGCAGGTCTGGGCTGCTGTGTAGTTCCCCAAATATAATTCTAGTCCAGCATCCAAACTAGAAATTCCTCAGTGGTGAGATCCAGACTCCTTTTCCTCTTTCTCACCTCACCTAGAAGATCCTAGGACATCACTGAATCACAGCTGGCTGAGGTCTAAAGGCGCTTCATTTTACAGATTAAAAAACAGACATTGGGCCGGGCGGTGGTGGCGCACGCCTTTAATCCCAGCACTCGGGAGGCAGAGGCAGGCGGATCTCTGTAAGTTCGAGGCCAGCCTGGTCTACAAGAGCTAGTGCCAGGACAGGCTCCAAAGCTACAGAGAAACCCTGTCTTGAAAAACAAAAAAAAAAAAAAAAAAAAAAGACAGACATTGGCACTAACATACATACGCCTAGGTCTTCAGACCCCCAGACAAATCCCTTCCTTGAACATCGGGCTGAGTCCCCAAAGACCTGCTGAGTTAACAAAGGAAGATGGGCTCAATCTAGGCCTCAACAGTCAAACTCCAAAGCTCATCTTCTGAATCTCAAAGCTTAGAGACATTGTTTCAGGACAAAGCACCTGACAGGCACCTAGTAAAGACTTAAGGAGGTATTTTTAGCCCTCAAATCCAGCTTCTGGGCCAGATCGTCTCACAAGGCAGAGTTCCAGGAACCTAGGGCCAGGGAGAATGTTCCCCTAAGCCTGACCTGGCCTGCTAACTATGTCACTGGTGTAGCTACATCCATCTCAGTTTGCCCCATAACAAATATGGATACTTCCTGTATATTCCAGATGTTTCCTCCATTCCTGTTCACTGCTTCAAAGTTTCCTAGAGCTTTGTTGTTCTTATTGATTTTGTTTGTTCTTTAAAAACAATGTTGTGTGTGTGTGTGTCTTTGTCATAATGCATGTGTGGAAGTCAGAAGACAATTTGCAACCCTAACCCTGATTTGGTTCTCTCCTTCCACTGTGTGGCTCTAGGGATCAAATTCAGGTCGTAAGACTTCATGGCAAGCCCTTTATCTGCTCAACTATTCTGTTGGCCTGTATTTGCTTTACACACAGAAAAGACACCACCCATTATCCTAATGGCTAGCATCACTCTTCTCAGGCCCACTCATCTCTAGCTCACTTGCTCTAGAGTTTGGTCACAGTTCTCCTTGCTGTCCGGGGATGGACACTCCCTGATTCAGCCACACTTCTCCAGCCAGGAGGCATTTTCTGTCTTTACTCTTCTCCCTGTCCAGTTAGAGTCTGCAATTCTTCTGTTGTTGTTGTTTGATTGATTGATTTTGTTGTTGTTGTCTTTCAAGTCAGGGTTTCTCTGTAGTTTTGGAGCCTGTTCTAGAACTCACTCTGTAGACCGGGCTGGCCTCAAACTCACAGAGATCCACCTGCCTCTGCCTCCTGTGCTGGGATTAAAGGCGTGTGCCCCGTCTACCTGGCTATAGTCTGCAATTCTTTGTTATACTTTCTTCCTTCCACCTTTCCTTTTGAGACAGGTTCTCACTGTATGACCCTGGCTGACTTAGAACTTACTATGAGGACGAGGCTGACTTTGAACTCACAGAAATTCATGTGCTTCTGCCTTCTAAGTGCTGGGATTAAAAGTGTGCAGTGACTATAACACACATCTCTGCCTGAGCTGAGTGTCCCTAAGGAGAAAAGGTTGCCATGGGGAAGTCTAGATAAGATCGTCAGATGATCCTATGCATGCCCCAGAGATCTTAGCAGCTGGCTTTCTCACCTCCACCTTCTGCTATGAACACAGGCACCCACCTTCCCCCCAAAAAACCCACCCTCAGTCCTCCTCTCTCTATATATTTTTTTAATTTAACCTTTTTTATTATTATTTATGTGTATGGGTGTTCTGCCTGCATATGTATCTGTGTGCTGTACATGCAGCGCCTGTGAAGGCCAGAAGAAGGCCTGGAACTGGAGTTACAGACAGTTGTGAGCTTCCATGTAGGTGCTGAGAAGTGAACCCAGATCCTCTGGACGAGTAGCTAGTACTTTCAACACTGAGCCTTCTCTCCAGTCCCACCCATTTTCTTATTGAATGGGAAAAACAGAAGCCATTAAGGGCAATCTCATTTTCCTTCCAACATCTATAGGCTATCCATAGCTTCCCAGTTCCTCCTCTTATCATGTTACAGGACAAGGAACCTTCTCTGCCCATAGGCCAAGTCAGATCCTGGAACAGTCTGTGAGCCTGACCCTCTGCTACTACTGTCATATGAAGGGCCTGTTGTAAAGATGGTGCTTTTCGTTTGTTTTGCTTTTTAGTGTGTGTGTGTGTGTGTGTGTGTGTGTGTGTGTGTGTGTGTGTGTGGTGTATATATATCTGGGTATGTGTGTGGTTTGTCTGAGTGTATGCATGCATGAGTGCATGTATGTGTGTGTGTGGTGTGATGAGTCTGTGTCTGAGTCTGTGTGTGGCAGTGTGTGTATGGTGTATGTGTGTGTGTGTGTGTGTGGTTTGTCTGAGTGTGTCTGTATGTGCACATGTGTGTGCAGTGTCTCTCTGTGTGTGTAACTGAGTGATGTGACTGACTTAGTGTGTCCGTCTGTGTTGTGTGTGGTTTGTCTGTGTGTGTGTGTGTGTAGTGTCTCTCCGTGTGTGTATCTGAGTGATGTGACTGAGTGTGTCTGTCTGTGTTGTGTGTGGTGTGTCTGTGTGTGTGTGTGTAGTGTCTCTCCGTGTGTGTATCCGAGTGATGTGAGTGTGTCTGTCTGTGTTGTGTGTGGTGTGTCTGTGTGTGTGTGTGTAGTGTCTCTCCGTGTGTGTATCTGAGTGATGTGACTGAGTGTGTCTGTCTGTGTTGTGTGTGGTGTGTCTGTGTGTGTGTGTGTGTGTGTGTAGTGTCTCTCCGTGTTTGTATCTGAGTGATGTGACTGAGTGTGTCTATCTGTGTTGTGTGTGGTGTGTCTGTGTGTGTCTGTGTGTGTGTAGTGTCTCTCTGTGTGTGTATCTGAGTGATGTGACTGACTGACTGTGTCTGTCTGTGTTGTGTGTGGTGTGTCTGTGTGTGTGTGTAGTGTCTCTCCTTGTGTGTATCTGAGTGATGTGACTGACTGAGTGTGTCTGTCTGTGTTGTGTGTGTGTGTTTGCCCTGGTGCACAAAGGACAACTTTCAGGAGCCATTCTTTCCGGCTACCTTGTTAAGGCAGGCTCTCTCCTGCTTCTGCACTTTATACTCCAAACTCAGTCAGTCTTCCTAGCTCCCAGGGGCTTGTCTCCTGTCTGTGCCTCCTGTCTCACCCTGTACTGGGACTATGGATATGTGCCACCACACCCAACTTTTTACGTGAGTTCCGGGTATTGAACTCAGGCTGTCAGGCTGGGGCAAGTGTGCTCACTCCACATTCACAACTGAGATCCTGCACCATCCCCAAACAGCATTCTTTACGACCTTCTTGGCACAGCTGAGCGCAGGTCTGAGTCAAGGCAGTGTCACCTGTTCAGATGCCCACAGTCACACCGCAGCCTGCCCTCCTCACACATGCCTAAGCAGTGTTTCTAACTCCCCTGAGCCAAGCCAAGTCCATACATCTCATGATGACACCACCCTGCTAACCTGCCACAGAGCACTGCGAACAGTAACCTCTAAATCCTCATCCTTCGATCCTTAGAGCACTAGAACTCTAGATCACACTGCTACCTGCAGCTGCAGCTATCAGGGAGTCCAACTATCCTTCTCCACAGAGAACCTACTGTTTGGGAACTAGAGCAGACCAACTGGATTCCATGTCCCCTAACTCCCAGCTGAATGCTCTTCTCTTTGAGCAAGACATCAAGAAACATGAGGCTTTAAAGGAAGGATTCTTCTCCAAATCCAGAATCTTGGCAGTCACCACGGGTTCCCTGGAAAAGTACTCCAGCGGGACGGGGTAGAGAGGCAAAAAGAGAAATAGCTCTGCAAAAACAAACCCTGCTCTGAGGCTCTGCAAACAAGAGCGAGCAAGGAGGGGAAGGAAAGAGAGGCCTCTGGTGAAAGGAACCGAGGCCCAGCTGTGGAGTTGGCCAGTAGGAGGGAGCTTGCCGGGGACCAGCAGCCATGCAGATGCAACAATTGGAAAGCCAGATGCGCAAGCAGCCCTCCCCAAAGCCAGCCCCTCCCCCTCATCCCCATAGCACTCACACATCCAGAGGTAGTAGAGGCGCTTGGTCAAGCTGAGATGCTGAGGAGGAATGTCTGCTTCGAAGTCCTGGTAGAAACATGGCTTCAGCGGGATGAATTTGGGCAGCGGTGGGAAGTTGTTCACTTTCTCTGTGGGGGAGATACAGCGCAGGCCATCACCCGGACGTCTCTCCTGCCTCCCTTCTTGATCCTATAGGTCCTATATGTCCTAGCACGGCTGCCTATAGAGCTATATACTCCTGGCCCTGCGCCCTGGCGGCTTTGCTATCCCCTCCCAACTGTATTTCCTTAATCTGCCAAGATGATCCCTAAGAAATCGAAGATGCTAAAACAGCACCTCTCAAAAGAATACAAAAATAATAAAAGCTGTCATCAGTGTGAGGTGCTCGCCACAATAGAGAGCAGGTTCCGTGGCATGGGGAGAGTCTGGAGATGTGGGTCCTGGCCTCTTCTCCACCATTAGCCATTTGATTCACTGGCCCTCTCCAGACCTCAGCTGCTCAGTGGAGTGGGATCTGGGCTACACGTTAAAATTCCTTTCAGCTTTGATACCGTGTACCTCTGGGCCTTAAGAAACCGGAGGAAAAAGTCTGAGTACAATGGTAACACCAGGGACAGGTAACACAGAGACAAAGCTGGACGGTAAGAGGGCCATCAAGATGCTCAACTCAGGACCCCAGGCTCAGAATCTGACATAGGACTGGACGGTGCTATGAAGTTCTCAGATAGACAAGCCACACTGGGGGTGAGAGGTAAGAAACCAGGAGACAAGAGTGCATACAGAAAGAACAGGACTTCCAACAAGGGCCAATTACTTCATGCTTTTTTTCATGTCTACCCCAACATGGCCCACTTCTTACCTGCCATGATGGACCAGCCAGCCCAGTAGTCTGCTCACACCTTTGTCCTGAACTGGAAGGAAAGAAAAACGAGACGGGAATGAGGATCAGAACCCCATCTAACGTGGCTCTCTACACTGCGGCTGTGCTTCATGCTCTCTGAGACATGACAGGCTACATTCCCGCTGTGGCACGAGCCCCGATGGAGCAGCTCTTCATCTGCAGGAGCCGCCACAGCATCACCCACATCCTTAGCTATTTCCACTGCGCCAGTCAGTTTTAAAGGCTAACTTGTCACAATCTAGAATCACCTGGGAAGACAGGTCAATTGAGAAGCTGCCTCAATCAAGTTGGTACGGGCATGTCTGGGGGGGACTGTATTGAATGTTAATTAACATGGGAAGACCCAGAACACTGCTGGAGGCACCATTCCCTGAACAGGTGATCCTGGGCTTGTAAGTGAAGAACACTCGCTGAACATAAGCTAGGAACCAAGCGGCACCGCTGTGCTTCCTTCTCTCTGCTCCTGACTATGGATGGGATGTAACTAGCTGTTGAAGATCCTGCCTGACTTCCGCCCAGGGATGGACCTGGAACTATAGGCATCACAAACTCTTCCCTCCCTTAAGTCACTTTTGGCCCGTGTATTTTGTTTCTTTGTTTTGTTTTAAGATAGGGTCTCGGTATGCAGCCCCCCCTGGCCTGGTACCCCTATGTGCACTAGGCTGGTCTTGAACTCACATAGATCCACCTGCCTCTGCCTCCTGAATACTGAGACTAAAGGTATGTGCCACCAAACCCCAGCTGCTCAGGGTGTTTTAATAACAACCAGAGAAATGAAACTAGATCCACCTTTTGCCTCAAGGCACAAAGTCTATCCTCAGAAAACCCCACCCAGGGCTAGTGAGGTAACTCAGCTGGGTAACAGCCGCTCACGTCTGATGACTAGTTAAATCCCTGGAGTCCACAATGGAAGAAGAGAAACTTGGCCTCTGATCACATGTAGCACACACAATAATAAGGAGGTAAACAAATAAGCAGAAAGAAAGCTCACAGAAGGTAGGAAAGAGCATCCCATTCTCTCACTCTCACAGGCAAAGCTGGCCTCCCTCCTGTTATAAGCTCACAATTAGAATTTCATTACCTGCCAGGTACCAAGGAAAGAGACAGAGCAAGGCAGATACGGCCTGTGCCCTGCACGTGAAGCAGTCTGGAGCCCCTGCAGGTGGTCACACAACGGAAACAAGCCTGCCTTGCTGGTGTGCAGGGGCAGCCCTAGCACTTGGAGGTTAATCCAAGGATAATCACAGGTTCAAGGTCAACCTGGGCCACTGGGATTCCTAAGATTATTTAAGAGCCGACTTACTGGGGACCTGGAGGGAGGACTGGAGGGAGGACGTGTGGAATAAAAAGAAGGAAGCAATCAGGCAGACTCGCGGCCACTTAGACCACTGGGCAAATGATAATGGCTCTCAACCAGAAGCATGTGTGAGAAGAGATTCAGGGGCCAGGAAGACAAGCTGTGTCATGGGCACGGTGGGAAGATTGCCAGGCAGGGCTTCGTGCTGTCATTTGGAGCACACAGGGTCAGAAATTCAGCAGAACTTTCACTGGCACATACATTAAGTCATCACTGATGACACATGGCCATTGAAGCCACTGTGCAATCTCCTACTAGAACAGCACCCTTAGTGGACCCATATGTGAGCAAGATCAGAAAATGGTCAAAGGCAATGACAATGTGCCATTTTCAAAACTTGGCTGACATTTATCTAAAGTTCCATTTGTTTTGTTTTCAAGCAAAACTAATCTACGATGTTAAAAGTGAGGACACAGGGCTGGGCAAGATGACTCAGTGAGTCCAGGTGGTGGCAGTGCGTGCCTGTGATCCCAGCACTTGGGAGGCAGAGGCAGGCGGATTGTGAGTTCAAGGCCAGCCTGGTCTACAGAGCAAGTTCCAGGACAGTCAGGGCTACACAGAGAAACCCTGTCCCAAGGAAGCAAAAAGAAAAAATTAGAGGGAAATACAAATAATGTCAACAGTGGAATAAAAACACAGAGTGAAACAGTGTACGTGCTTTATGTCATCTCAGCACTCAAGAAGCTGAGAAGGAAGGGCACAAGGTGAAAGCCAGCGTGGGATGCAGCCTTAGAGAGGAAGGGATGAAGGGACCTGGGATAGAGCTCAGTGGGAGGTCACAAGATTAGACTGTGCAAGGCTTGGGCAGGCAAGATGGCTGAGTGGATAAAGAGCCTGAGCCCAAGTCTATGATCTGAGGTCAGTCCCTGAGTCACACATGGTAGGAGAGAACCAGCTCCCCCAGCTCGACCTCTGTCACAAGTACTCCACGAGGCTCGCATGCCTATGTGCCTACACACACTAAATAAATGTAGAACTTTTAAAAGGGGGGTTGGAAGATGGCTCAGTGGCTAAGAACACTGGGTTCTCTTCTTGCAGAAAACCCAGGTTTGGTTCCCAGCACAGACATCACAGCTCAAAACTGTAATTCCAGTGTCCAGGGACTCAATGTCCTCTTCTGACCTCCGTAGGTACCAGGCAGACACCTGGCACACAGTACACATACATACATGGAGGTGAATCATCTAGACCCATAAACTGAAACTAAATCTTTCTTTAAAATAAATAGAATAAGCCAGGCGGTGGTGGTGCACGTCTTTAATCCCAGCACTTGGGAGGCAGAGGCAGGCGGATCTCTGTGAGTTCGAGACCAGCCTGGTCTACAAGAGCTAGTTCCAGGACAGGCTCCAAAACCACAGAGAAACCCTGTCTCGAAAAAACAAACAAACAAATAAATAAATAGAATAGAATAGAATAGAATAGAATAGAACAGACTAGAATGCACAAGGCCCTGGGTCTAATCATCAGCACCTAAGCACAGTGTGTAGGGAGAGGACAAGGCAAAGTCCAATTCTTTTCTTAAGGTGTGCTATTTTATGTGTCTGATTGTCTTGCCTGAATGTACGTCTGTGCACCATGAAGAGGGCATTGGATCCTCTGGGACTGGAGTTCTGGATGCTGAGAATCAAACCCAGGACCTCTGGAAAGAACAGCCAGCACTGTTACCACTGAGTCACTGCAAAGTTCTTTTGATAAAGTGGAAGGGACAGATCCTTAAAAATTGCCATTTTGAGGCTAGAGATACCACTTGGTGGCTTTCTGTGCAAACATGAGTGACCTGAATGTGAATCCCCGGTACCTAAATAAAAAACTGGATGTGACCACATGCACCTGTAACCCATTGCTGTTGACATCAGAGACTAGAGGATCGTCAGGGCTTGCTGCCTGCCTCGCTAAAAACAGCAACCTCTGGGTGAGAGATCTTGTCCTCCTGTGACGGAGCAGGACACCTGACATTCATCTCTGACCTCTGCAGGAACTTACATGAGTGCGCAGGGGTGCATACATACACACACACACACACACACACCCCAATATAGCACACATACACACAAATCTCCACTCTGCAAGGGGCACAGGTAGGATTACTTGGCTACCAAAATCACCATGTGAAGGTTGCTATGGAAAAGCAATAGTATGAGTGTCACATTTCAGGCTGGTTATGAATCTTGAAAGAGAGAAAGTATTCCTAAATGAAAGAATAAGGCAGACCAAATGATCAAACTTAGCATTCATGATAACAGAATAAAAAGGCAATGTGTGCACAGAACTCTTCTGTGTAATGGTGTTGCCAAAAAATATTTAATCTGAAAGTAAGTATGAGTCAAGCATCGTTGAGCATGCCTATAGTCCCAGCAATAGAGACAGAAGCAGCAGGATCAGGAGTTCAAGACCAACCTGAACTACCAAAGGCCTCACAAAGGGGAGGACGGTTATTAAAAAAAGAAAAACAACTGTTCACAAAAGACAGCTTCCTTATGTGTTTATATATATACATACACACACACACACACACACACACACACACACACACACAAACACACGATACTGAGTTAAATTCACAAAAGCAGAAAAAAATAAAGGTAATAATCAATAGAGGAGGAAGAACCTAAAAGGGGAAGTTTGGGGCAGGGGGACCCTAGTGTAAGTAGGTAAGGTGAGCCATGAACTCAGTAGGTGGGAAAAGTAGACACAGGCAGGTGTGGGGCACTGGACTAGAGCAGGAGTCAGCCTCCTGCTCCCTGGGACACTGTACAGAAGGACAAGCCGGAATGAGAGGAAGGAGCCAAGAGCAGGACACTCAGCGAATGGGCAATGACAACACCACCTAAGTGCTCTGTGACAGTAAACACAGAGCTGTGGGGATAAAGCACCTCCCTGGTACCTGCCGGTGGTGCCAATAAGGGCTCCACAGAGGAAGCAAGAGCAGATCTGAACAGGCAAAGGTCAAATAGGAGTTAGCTGGGCAAAATGCGTAAAGGAAACAGAGGAGGCCAAAGAAGCAATGCATGCATCCCCATTCAAGGAATACAGAGGCAGACTGAGCAGAAAGCTTGAAGAGGAAGGAGGAAAGGAGGAGCAAGAGGGTTACAAGGGGCTAGAGAGACTGCCCAGTGGTTAAGAGCACTTACTGATGCCCTTTGACACTCATACATGCAAACACATACACATAGACAGACAGACAGACAGACAGACAGACAGACAGACAGACAGACAGACAGACAGACAGACAAAATAAAAGCCAGGCAATGGTGTCACACGCTTTTAACCCCAGCACTCGGAAGGCAGAGGCAGGCGGAGCTCTGTGAGTTTGAGGCCAGCCTGGTTTATAGAGCGAGTTCCAGGACAGCCAAGGCTACACAAAGAAACCCTGTCTTGATAAGCCAACATAAATAAATAAATGTAAAAGAAAATGAGCTTTAGAAAAAACTTCCAGGGCTGGGGATATGGCTCAGTGGATGAAGCACCTGCTCGAAAGCCTGAGGACCAGAGTTTAACTCTCAAGCACCCATGTAAATGGCAGGCAGAAATGGTAGCCGACCTGTTTTCCCAGCTCTCGCATAGCAGAGAAGGGGATCTTCAGAGCAGGGCGGCTATGAGAATAGCCACATAAGGACGCTCTGAGTTCAAGCAAAAGACACATGGAGTGAAGAGCAATCCAGGAGGACATCTGATGCCAACCTCTGCCTCCGCATGCACGTATATGTGTTCCCACACAGGGATACACAGATACACAATCAGACACATATACATATCAAAATTTAATAATGATAACAACAGTAATACTTTGAGCTGGGCATAGTGGTGTAGGCCTGTAATCCCAGGATTTTGGGGGGCTCAGCCAGGAGGACTGCCATTATTTCCAGCCCAGCCTGGAAGACATATTAAGATTCTGTCTTGGGGCTGGAGAGATGGCTCAGAGGTTAAGAGCATTGCCTGCTCTTCCAAAGGTCCTGAGTTCAATTCCCAGCAACCACATGGTGGCTCAC
>NW_004949147.1:259990-308512 GCF_000317375.1 Microtus ochrogaster
TTAAAAAAAAAAAAAAAAAAAGATTCTGTCTTCCCTACCCTTCCAAAACAATAAAAATAAAAATCTTGAAGCTAGAGAGATGGCTTTGTGGATAAAGTATTTGTCACACAGGCATAAGGAAAAGAGTTTGGGTCCCCAGCACGCATGCAGAAGCAGCTTGGATGAGGGGACATACATTTAATTCCAGAGCTGGAGGCAGTGACAGGTTATCCTCGGGGCAAGCTGGCTAACTACCCTAGCCAAATTGGCAAGACCCTGCCTTAAGTAGAGAGGAAATGAGAAGGACACCTGACATCAACCTCCACACACATGCACACATACATGTGCATCCACACACATGCACATTATAAAAGAAACCTGTCAGGCAGTGGTGGTGCACACCTTTAATCCCAGCACGCGAGAGGCAGAGGGAGGCTGATCTCTGTGAGCTCGAGGCTGAGTTCCAGGACTGGCTCCATAGTTACTGAGAAACCCTATCTCAAAAACCAAAAAATGATAGATGGAAAGATTAGATAGATAGATAGATAGATAGATAGATAGATAGATAGATAGATAGATAGATAGATAGATAGATAGATAGATAGATAAAAAAGAAACCCTTCACATTGAAAATGCCATAGGGGAGTGGTGCTCACCTTTAACCCCAGTTCTTGGAGGTAGAAGCAGGAGGATGCACGGGCAAGGCCTCTGGCTACATCACTGTGTTTGAGGGCACACTGGGCTCCAGGAGACCCTGCCTTAAAAAAGACAAAATGGAAAAGAAAAAGGCAATATCAGGGCCAGAGAGATGGCTCACAGGGTAAGGATTCTTGCCACCAGGCCTGATGATTTCAGTTCAATCCCCCAGAACTACAAGGAGAGAACACATTCCTTCAAGTTGTCTTTGGACCACATGAGCCAAGGCATAAGCACACGCACCAGCCCAAAACACACACACAAATCAGTAACTTTAATTTTTTTTAGATGGAGTCTTACTATATAGCCCTGGCTAGCCTAGAATCACTATGTAGACTAAACTAGCCTTGAACTTGCAGAAATCTGCCTATCTCTGCTTCCTAAGGGTTAAGATTAAGGCATGCACCACCACACTGGGGAATTTTTTTTTAATTTTTTTGATAATTTTACATATGAGTACTATATTTACATTACTCCCCCTTCCTCCGTGCCCCTTCATGTTCATGGCTTTTTTTCTCTAGTATTCTCATACATGTATATATGTGTATATGTATAATATAAACACAACGGCCTGCTGAGTACATTTATTGTTGTTCATATAGACATGTATTTAGGGCTGACCACATGATATTAAATAACCAATTAGCTCATTCCTAGGGAATACTGATTCTCCCTCCTAAGAATTTTTTTTTAAAGAACAAAATTAAAGTTTGTAAGGCACATACATATAAACCTTGTGCTTGGGACAAAAAGTTAGAAATCAGGAGTTGAGGCCTTCCTAGACTACTGTGAGACCTTGTCAAAAAAAAAAAAATAGCCAAGTTGGAGACGGTGGACAAAGGCTGAATTCCATCCTCAGACTCCACACAAAAAATCTGACTCCAGGGAGGGAAATGGGAGGCGGTGGCGGGGAGGAGGCAGAAATCCTAAATAAATAAATAAATAAATAAATAAATAAAGAAAGAAAGAAAGAAAGAAAGAAAGAAAGAAAGAAAGAAAAGAAAAAAAAATCTGACTCCACAGGGTTGTCCCCTGACCTCCATATCTACCCATAGATATATCATGTGAATGCACATGTATGCACATGCACACACACACACACACACACACACACACACACACACAAACTCAAACCTTCCATAATCTACTTCCTCAGTAGCCATTCCTTAAACTGCCCAAGCTTTAGGACTTTCAGTTGTTTCTATTTGCTATGTGGTACTAGGGATCGAACCCAGGACCTCGCGTATGCTAATCAATGACTCTATTCTTGAGCCAAACTCCTAGCCCCATCCTTTCCCTCATTTTTTTTTAAATATTTATTTATTTATTTATTATGTATACAATATTCTGTCTGTGCAGGCCAGAAGAGGGCACCAGACCTCATTCCAGATGGTTGTGACCCACCATGTGGTTGCTGGGAATTGAACTCAGGACCTTTGGAAGAGCAGGCAATGCTCCTAACCACTGAGCCATCTCTCCAGCCCCCTTTCCCTCATTTTAATGTATACTTATATATACATCACAAAAATGAGATTATACATGCTGGGTCATAATCTGAGTTTTTGAGACAGGGTCTCACTGTGTAGTGCTGGTTGGCCCAGAATTCTCATAATCTGACATTTTTTTCTACTCAAAAAATCTTATTTTGTTTGTTTGCAAGTATGTCTATGCATCTTGTGCATGCAATGCCTGTCAAAGCCAGAAGAGGACATCAGATTCCCTGGGATGTGGGTTAGAGCCAGTTGTGAGCTGTCACGTGGGGGCTGAGAATCAAACCCAGGTCCTCTGGAAAAGTAGTCAGTGTTTTTAATCACTGAGCCACCATTCTCTAGCCCCACTCAACATCTTATAAAAATGTTTCAGCAAAACTCTCCCGAGAACCCTGCACCTAGACTAGGGCATGCAGTCTCCTTTCCCTACGTGTTCTTCTCTCAATGATCGAGCTTAGGTTTATATGAAAATCATTTCTTAGCTTTCTTTTGTGTGTGTTTGGGTTTTTGTTTTGTTTTCAAGACATGGGTATCTTTGCGCAACCCTGGCTGTCCTGGAACTCACTCTGTAGACCAGAAGGGCCTCAAACTCAGATCCACCTGCCTCTGCCTCCTGAGTGCTGGGATCAAAGGTGTGAATACTAAATTTTTTTTAATATTTATTTATTTGTTATGTATACAATATTCTGTCTGTGTGTATGTCTGCAGGCCAGAAGAGCGCACCAGACCTCATTACAGATGGTTGTAAGCCACCATGTGGTTGCCGGGAATTGAACTCAGGACCTTTGGAAGAGCAGGCAATGCTCTTAACCACTGAGCCATCTCTCCAGCCCCTGAATACTAAAATTTTAAAGCCAGATTTGTTGACTTTAATCCCAGCCTCTGTGAGGTAGAGGAAGGGGGTTCAAGGTCATCTTTGGGCTACAGTTTGAGTTTGAGGACATCCTAGGTTACAGAAGAGGAGAAGGGGCTGGAGAAATGGCTCAGCAGTTAGAAGCAGGTGCTGCTTTTGCAGAGGACCTGAGTTTGATTCCCAGCATCCACATCAGGAGGCTTAGAACCCTGTGGAACTCCAGATGTACAGAAGTCTGCGTACCTCTGGCCTCCAAAGGCATCTACGCTCACATTCATAGATCATGCACAGATGCACACATATAACTGAAAAGAATAATATCGGTCTTTCTGTAAGAGGCTCACACCTGTAACCCCAGCACTTGGGAGGGAAGCTGAGGCAGGTGGCCCTGAGTTCAAGGTCAGCCTGGACAACAGGAACTAAGGAGCAAGACACTTCCTCAAAAAGAAAAGAAGAGAGACAGAGAAAAAGAGAGAGTGCACAAATAATACAGAAGCTGGGAATGTGCACAGACCTTTAATTCCAGCAGCTTTCTGAGTTCAAGGACAGCCTGTCTACGTAGTGTGTTCCAGATCAGATGGGGATACATAAAGAATCCCTGCTTCAAAAAGCAAACAACAACAAAGGAGTAATGCAGAACCCAAGGACCTCGACCCAGTTTCTTCCGACATTGAACACAGCCAAGTGAGCAAAACACCCAAGACTGTCCATACAGACCTCACAGCTGGTTCAACCCATACACAAGCTTCCCGGCCACACTGAGATGATTCTCACTGAAGAGAACAAAATGTTCCTAAGCCAGGAAAGGAAAGAAGAAAAGAAAGGAAGAAAGGGAAGGAGGGAGGGGAAGAGGGGGAGGGAGGGGGAAAAGAGAGAGAGAGAAAGAGAGAAAGAGAGAGAGAAAGAGAGAGGAAGAAGAAAACAGAGGTTTGCCATGACAGCTCAGTGGCTAAAGGCACTTGCCACCACCTGCGTTCCCTGGGACTCACACAGTAGAAGGAATAAACTGGTTCCTACAAGTTGTCCTCTGACCTCCATATGTATGCTGTATGAAAAAAAAAAAACCTTATTTTAAGCAGACTTATTTAATGTGTTTAGGTGTTTTGCCTGCATGTATGTCTGTGTACCATGTGTGCACAGTGTCTGGGGAGGAGAGTATCAGATCCCCTGGAGCTGGGGTAACAGATAACTGTAAGCCACCAAGTGGGTTCTGGGAACTGATTTGCTGCAGGTATGTATGTTTAACACATGCATGCCTGGTACCTTCCACAGTCAGAAGATGGTACTGGAGCCCCTGGAACTGCACTTACAGAGTGGCTATGAGCCACTGTGTAGGTGCTGGGAACTGAACCCAGGTTCTCTGGATGAGCAGCCAGTGCTCTTAACTACTAAGCCTCCTCTCCAGCCCCAAGAAAAATATTTTTGAAGAGGGAAAGAAAAGCTTTCCTATTAATGAGTACAGATCTATCTTAATCTTTTTAATGACCGGCTAACTAGGTCAACAATGGCCACGGCAGTGGAGCAGTCAGGTGTGACAAGGACAGACCTAACAGTCGGAAGGTCACAGCTTCAAGGAAGCGGTAGAGTAAAAGTCATGCTGCCAAGAAACTAGGAAAATATGAGTGAGAAGAAGTAAGCCTAGCAGCTGAAAGGCCAGCTCAGTGGTTCAGAGCACATCATGTGGCCCCTAACCTTTAACTCTAGTTCCAGGGGATGTGACACCGCTGACCTCCATGGGCACCTGCAGTCACGTGCACATGCCCCACATGCAGATACACACACCTCCACATAATCAAAACTAAATCTTAAAAAACAAAATCCAGGCTTGATGGTGAATGCCTATCGCAACACTTAGGAGGAAAAAGCGGGAGGCCAGCCTGGGCTACAGAACAAGAGCCCATATCAAAAGCAAACAAAACCAGGGCTGGGCTGTAGTTCTTTGTCTGCACAAGGTCCAGAGTTCAATAGCTAACACCCTACAAAATGGGTGTGGTGGAACACACCCGTAATTCTAGTACTTGGCAGGTAGAGGCAAGAGGATCAGTTCCAGGTCGTTGTCAGCTACACAGTGAGTTACAGGCCATCCTGAGCTACATGAGAACATCCCTATAACCCCCATCTCCTACAAAAAATGAGGCTGAGTTGAGCCTGGACTACAGCATGAGACCCTGGTTCAAGAAACGAGCAAAACTACAACAGATATAACACTGGGCTAGAGAGCTCTCTTCCAGGTTAGGAATCTTAACTACATCTACCAATCAGGAGAAAGATAGCAAAGAAAGCAGTAGAGAAGCTCAAGATACTGCGGAGGAGGGGAGAAACTGATGGGCAGAGGTACTCCGGGGGACACGAAGGGTCGGTATCCACAGTACCGAGTAGGCTTTTCCACAAGGCTATTCTTTACTAGAATTCAAGAGATGCATGAGGGTGTTGGCGGCTCATGCACTGGGGAGGTAGAGGGCAAGGCCAGCCTGGTCTACAGAGCGAGTTCTAGGGCATCCAGGGCAGAGAAACCCTGTCTTGAAAAACCAAAAGAGAGAGAAAGAGGCATGAAAAATGCCCAGTGTTGTTGAGCATGTGTACAATCCCGGCACTTGAAAGATGAGGAAGATCAACATGTACAGGACAACAGCCTGGGCTACGTGGTGAGGCCCTGTCTCAAGGAAAACAGAGTGAGAAAAGGAAGAAGAAAGGGCTGGAGATATGATACAGATGTTAAGAGCACTGGCTGCTCTTCCAGAGCTCAATCCCCAGCACCCACATGGCCGCTCACAACCATCTCTAACTCCAGTTTAGGGGATTCAAGACCCTCTTCTGGCCTCCAAAGGCACCAGGCAAGCAGACAAAACACTCATGTACATAAAATAAAAATAAAATTTTAAGATTCTTATTTTTAAAAAGAACACAAGGAGAGGCAGAAGGGCAGGAACATGGGTATAGCACTGCCTCCCTTAGGACACCCTGATCACTCTCTACCTGAAAAAGAGACTTTGGGAAAACAGTGCAGTTTGGACTATTCCTGCCATGGCACTGACTGCAGAGCAGATGAGAATGAGGGAAGAGTGTCCAGGCTTTCTAGGTGACACAAGGTGATGACTAAGACAGGACACGCTGCTGGAAGCAGAGTTAGACTGTCCTGGTCTGACGGTCTCCAGAAGTTTCCCTCATTCTGCGTGTAGAATCCAGAACTGGGGCTTCTGGGTAGGGCATGTAGGCAAAACGGCCCAGTGATTGAGGGCTTGGAGACCGAGGACACAGACGGGCACTGCTCATGCAATAGAGAAAACAGAGATGTTAGAAGACAGCGGGTCCCCTGTCCAGCCCTGTGGCCCACAGCGGGTAAATCCCTGCAGTAAGTGACCCTACGCCAATGATAACAAGACTCAGGCTGGGCTGGAGGAGGCAACCTTCCCTAACAGAACGGGATATGGAATGAGAGCCTGCTCTCGCAATAAAGTCCTCCAGAAAAAAACCGAGGAAGACCAGCAGGAAAGGGAGTTAAAAACTGAATTAAAGGAGCCTCAAGGGAGGATGCTCCCCTGATTCTGGCTCCAGCCTGACCCTTATCATGGACCCCAAGTTGTTTCTCAAAGGCGAGCTCACCATGACGGAGAAGTCAACAAGCCACATGGGAATAATGCAGGGCAGAAGCCTGGTTTGCCTGCTGAAGGTAAAAGCAGAGTTAAGTTAGGGCTCAGAAGGGTTACAGGAGGATGAAATCACAGAAATGGGAGTCTGCAGGGTTTGTTGTCCTTAGGACAAAACTGCCTTTTTCTTGGGGGAGGGGATGATATAGGCGTGAGGGAATGGGTGATATAAGATAAAGAAAATGCTGGCTTTTGTAACCAAAGTTCTTACATGGAGAAGTAGCAATTTGTTCCTCAAGTGAGAATCCTTTGTAACTGGGGGCATGTTACATTGCTCCCGAAAAATACGGGTTTAATAAAACATCTTATTATCAAATAAAATACCAAATATAATCTGAAATTTGTTTTGTTTTTTGTTCTAGTTTGTTTTGACACAGGCTCTTGCTAGGTGGCCCTGGCTGTCCTGAAAGTCACTACTGAGACCAAACTGGCCCTGAAATTTCAGCAATCCTACCTCAGCCTTCCAGCTGCTGAGATTACAGGGACACATCATTACATCTGACTCCGTGTAAGCTAGACTGTAATTTATTCAGACCCTTAGAGTGACTGCTCCCGCGATAGTAAAAATAAGGTGCCTGGTAGACGGAAGGAAGTCAAGCCTGGCTTCCGGTCCAGCCAGGAGCCTGGGACTACTTAGTTCCAAGCGCTCCCAGCTTGCCAGCAAAGGCCCCTCATCTTCTGGCAAAAGATGGTCATTCTTCTATTTACCCACAGCCTATAGGCAAGATGGAAGCTTTACTTCCTGTTCTACCTCTGACCCCTTTATCCTTGTCTAGAGTCTATCTAATCCATCTGTAGTCCCAAAGCCCCAAAACTGTGAATCACCCTCAGAAAACAGCACCCTCCTGGCCATGCTACCACGCTGATGACGCTGTAGTGGCCTCCTACAGATCCTGCACCTGGCATTTGAAGCTTTACACCAATCAGCTACAAATACCCCCTCCCCAATAGCCTGTTTCTATACCACAAGCTGTCCAGTTTCTATCACCCAGAATATCATGTCTAGCCACCTCGGTGACCTCCAAACCAGCAGCCCTATCCCCTCGTCTCACACCTCTTCTGGGAAGCTTCCTAGACATCCCTGTTCTGCAGCCTACTGCAGAAACTCTACAGCAGTCACTGGGGGCTTAGCTCACTCAGCCTGTCTCTCCTTCGTCCCTCTCAGATGGAGGCTATTCTGTGTGGATTACAGAGCCTTGCTCAGGAGCCCGGGTTGACTTTAAATTTCCCCCAAATCCTCTTGCCTCGGTCTCCCAACTGCTGGGATTACAGGCATGTGCCATCCCACTGAGTTCCATATCATCTGGAGGTTGAGCACAGATGGTAATTTCCTCCACTCCTTAGTATGAAGTTGGTGGGAACAGGTCCTGCAGTAGGGGAGGTCAGGTCCATGGTGGAGAGGAGGTTTCAGATCAGGCCAGAGAGGCCCATATTTAGTACCTCACACTTGGATACCCTCCCAGGGTACGGGAGTGGGAAGATTAATGCCTTCCCCTAGACAGGCGAAGGCCAGCACTTCTGTTAACCCAGCCGCATCAGACTTCCTTCAGGAAACTTGAGTCCAGACTGACAGCAAGGCAGGAAGCGCAGCCTGGAGAGGAAGTCTGGTGGGGAGGAGGCCGGATAGGCAAAGAGAAGAGGGAAAAGGAGGAACTCGGAGGGTTCTTCTCAAAAAGAACACACCACCTCCTCAAGGGAGGTCACTACTTAGTCCAATTATTTTGTCCCTCAGAAAGGGTTAACAGAAAGATACACAGAGAGAGGAACCAAATTGTTCGGCAGTGACCAGCCAGAGAGAGGGCTAAAGAAACAGCCACACTAGGGCTGGAGAGATGGCTCAGTGGTTAAGATCACTGGTTGCTCTTCCAGAGGACCCAAGTTCGAGTCCCAGTACCCATAAGGCAGTTCACATCACAATCGTCTATAACTCTAGTTCTAGGGGCTCCTATGCTGTCTTCTGTCTTCTGAGGGCACTGCATACATACATGCAGGCAAAACACCCATACACATAAAGTAAATACAATTTTTAAAAAAACTTACAAGAAAAAAGAAAGAAAGAAAAGCGAGTCGCAAAGCCCCTAATAGAGAGTTCCCCTCCACTTCCTGTGGCCCGTTCATGACATGGTTCTCTCTCAGCAATAGAGAGTTGGCTGCCTGTCTTTCCAAGTTTCCACAGAACCTAAACTAGCAACCCCAAGCAAAATCTCTCTGCCAACCATGCCTCTGCCAGAACCATTTCCCCTTTCACAGCCCTGACGGTGAAGACATAATGGGTAAAGTACAGGCTGCAAATTTCTCTAGATCACCCCTCCCCCAGACACACCACAGACAGGCTGGGGGGAGCATCTGTTCTTCACTCCCACCCTGGACTTGGCCCATACCACCACATCGAGAAGCCCTCTCTTGCTCTGCCTCCTTCCAAACCCCACCTCCAGGTAGTCCTACTGACAGCTCATGCCTCTCCTCTCTGTCTCCTGCCCAGGCCTTTGCTGAGCTCCTCAAGCTGGAACAACGCGCAGGTTTAAGAGGCCTTGGACAGTCCATTTTCAATCCTAGTCTTATTGACTCCCCCGGCCTCCAGATCAGGAGAACCCCAAGGCAAGGACAGAGATTGGTTCCTACACGTCTCCCCTCCTTCCTCGTGACCAACTGGTGACAAGGTTGGATGCGCTACATCCAGCACCCCTATCCCACTATCCAAAGCCTAGGTAGTATCCGAGCCCTAGTCAGTACACCCATCCCCCCCTCCTCCGAAAATCAGGCTGCTCAGACCCGCGGTACAAAGGTCGGCCGCCCAGAGGTGAGTACAACTTGGGTCCACCTGCAGGCGCCTTTAGTGATACCACGGTCACCCGACCCCAGCTGCCTCCATCCCCGGCCGCATGCGCCATCCCAAAAGGAGGGAGGCCGGTTTCCAGAGAATGCCAGGTAGAACTGGGGGTTGTGGAGAAGAGGGCCCAGGCGCCAGCATCCAAGGGTCTGACGTCACCCAAATCCCGGGCTCTCTAAGCGGGGACAGATGAGAAAACTGGGGGTGGGGAAGAGGGTTTAGGGCTGCCCCGAACAGGAAGGTCATCTCGACTCCCCACTTCTCCAGCACCTCGGCTTGCCCCCTCAAATGCAAAGGGACACGCTTTGAAGGCAAGAAACCGGAGCGGCGGGTGCCTCTCCAGCCCAGCTCACAGTTTCCCTGAAGAACCCTCCTCGGGTCTCCAGGCCCAGGACTCACCAGCCCCGACCACTCCGCTGCAGAAAAGCAGTCGTGTTGCACCGCGCTGAGCTGCGCTGCACGCGGCGATGAGGCGCGGAGCCGGCCGCCAGCGGCTCCCGGATTGGGGGCGGGGAGCGTGCGCGCGCGTCCGAGGCGGGCCCTGCGCGCTCCCGCGACACTGTGCCTGCTGCAACCACTCTCGCGAGATTCCCACTAGGCTCCTAGGGCCATTCCACTGGTGCTCGCGAGAAGAAAAGCTCATTCGTCGTCTTCTCACACCCGCCCCCGCCAGCCCGCCCCCTCACCTTGCAGGAGCTGTCCAAGGTGCTAGATCCTTGGCCATGCCTCGTTCAGGTAGTAGGCACCTTGGGGGACGAGAGCATAGTGAGTGCATAAAAAGGAGAGACCAGGGTTGGGAGCCTGGTGCCAGCAACCAATGCCTCAGCTTCCAAACTTGTAAAGTGGGAAGAATAAACCCCATATCAATCTCAGGAGCCCCTGGGATGTACTAGGAAAGAATAAGAAACAGCTTGATGAAGGGCTGGAGAGGCGGCTCAGTAGTTAAGAGTACTTGTGCTCTTGCTAAGGATTAGGGTTCAATACCCAGCGTCTATAGGGTGGCTCCATAACACCAGTTCCGGGGGATCCAACAGGCATGCATGTGGTGCACACACATGGATGCAGGAAGAACATCCATGCACATAAAATTTAAAAAAACCTTTAAAAAAAAAGAATTAGATAACTGATGAAGTAAGAAGTAGAGATAAAACCGGGCATGATAGTGCACACCTTTAATCGCAGCACTGAGAGCCAGAGGCAGGCTGAACTCTGTGAGTTTGAGGCCAGCCTGATCTACATAGGGAGTTTCAGACATTTGGAGCTACTTAGTGAGACCTTGTCTCAAAAAAAAAGAAAGAAAGAGGGGTGAGTATAGAAAGTTACATAAAGAAGCAGAAAGAAAGCAGGTGTGTTGATTCACACCTATAATCCTAGCCCCTGCAAGACATGGGCGATGTGAGCAATGATGTTCAAAGCCAGTTTTACCTACATAGCAAGCTCCAGGCTACCACGGATACACAATGAGCTCCTGTTTCTAAATAAATGTATAGGAATAGAAAGAAAGGGAATGGCTTTGAAAAAAAGCAGAAAGAAGAAAGAGGTAATAAGATACAGATGTGAACAGCAAGAATGAGACAAGGTCAAGGTAAATGGATAAAACTCGGAACTTGTGTGGCTCTGAGACGACTGGAGACACAGAGCAGTGAGTAGGAAGACAGATGGTTACCGTGAGTGGTGCTTATATAGCGAGCCCCTGTGGGCTCCACAGCCAAGGCCATTCCCCATCCTGCCAACCAGTTGCTTCTGCCCCTCACCCACACCACCCTGGGCCTGGATGAGGGTTTCAGTGGGTGGGATACACTGCAGGGATTCTTTACCCAGAACAAGGGCCCATTGTCTGGCTCTAGGCTGCCAGAACGGAGGGGGGGGGGCTCAGTCCCACAGCTGGCATGAAAGGGGAGGGAGCAAAGGAAAGCAGACAAGAGCAAGTGCAGAAGAGGCAAGAAGGGCTGAGAGGGGCTGGGCTGAGCAGGAAGAACATTAGCCACTAGGCCGACCAGAAAGAAGAATCCTGGGTGACAGACAGGACAACTGGGTTCTCTTTTAGTTCTGTCCTCAGTCCACCCACATGGCCCCTAATTCTGTATAGTCCAAAGAATGTTCTACAATAGCCATGATTTCCATTTCAATTATTGTATTGTTATTATTTTATGTCTATCGGCGTTTTGCTTGCGTGTATGTCTGTGCATCATATACGTGAAGTCAGAAGAGGATGTGGGAGCCCCTGGTACTGGAAACGATTGTGAGCTACCATTAGGGTGCTAGGAATTGAACCCCAGGTCCTCTGGAAGAGCAGCCAGTGCTGCTAACCATGGAGCCATCTCTCCAGCCCCTGTGCTCTCAGTTCCAAATGAGTGAGTATATTAAGTGGGTAGTCAGCCAAAGTAAAATAGGAAATGGCAAGGAGCAGATAGAAGCATCATCAGATCAGGTGCTGACAATGCCTAGCAGAGACCAGCTTCCCCCACTGAGTGTCTCCATCAAAGAGCTTCTGGCTTTCTGTTCACATTGTAGGCAGATTTAGACTACACTACATTAATTACACTACATTAATTAACTACACTATCCTAAGTATGTTGCAGAATATTTGTTTAACTATGCAAAGATATGCTGCTGTTTTTCCTTGCCTGCCTGATTAGTCAAATAAAAACTGAATGACCAATAGCCACTTGGTCTTCTTGTGGAACTCATAACTGGGAGTAGGGGCTATCTCTGACTCTTACTGGCTTTTGAGACCCTACTCCTCACACGTGGTCATCTTGCCCAGCCTTAATACATGTAGAGATGCTTAGTCTTACTGCAACATGTTATGCCATATTTTTGTTGCTACTCATGGGAGACCTGCCCTTTCCTAAACAGAAATGGAAGAGGAGTGGATTAGGGGGTAGGAACAGAGACTGGGGGTTGGGGAGGACTGGGAGGAGAGGAGGGAGGTGAAACTGTGCAGGATGTAAAATAAATAAATAAATTTATTAAAATAAAAAAGAGAGAGAGCATGAGATAGGAAGAATGACCAAGCCCAAATTCAGAAGACAAAAGAAAAAGAAAAGAAAAACAAAGGCAGAAGACTGTTTTTTTCCTAAAACATTGCACCCTCTGCACTTCCGTGAATGGAGGGGAATAATGGTGTAGTGGTGATAGTCTTTTAAACAAACATTTATTTAACCAGCATTTGTCGATCACCTACTAGAAGAAGCAACACAGGACAGTGGCTAAGAAGATGGACAGGAAAGACAAACTGCCCCTTCCGGCAGTGTAACTGGGAGCAAAATGCTCACTTCAGTGACTTGCAATTATCTGCATATGTGAAACAGCAGTAATAATCACAGGACGCACACTTCAGGGGTTTGTGAAGATAAAATGAATTAATATGCTGTCTTAGTTTCTTTGCTTTTGCTGTGATAAAAGACTCATTCAAGGGCAAGAGAGATAGATCAGCTAGTAAAGGACCCTACCACCAAGCCAGGGCCCAGAATCCATGGGGAAGGAGATAACAGCCTCCCAAAAGTGGCAGGCACATGCGTGTGTGCACACACACAATAAATAAATAAATAAATAAATAAATAAATAAATAAATAAATAAATAAATAAATAATGTATGCTTTAAAATATTCTGACAAGGGCTAAAGAAGTGGCTCAGTGGTTAAGAGCACTGGCTGCTCTTCCAGAGGATCCAGGTTCAATTCCAGCCTCCACATGGTGGCTCACAACCATCTGTAACTCCAGTTCCAAGAGATCTGATGCCCCCTTCTGAACTTGATGGGCACTAGGCAAGTATGTGGTACACAGCCACACATGCAGTTCCAGGATCCCTTCCATCATGACAGGGGAGTCAAGGTATAGGGCTTAGAGCAGCTTCCTCCTCTGGATGGACCACAGCCTGAGACTGCTCCCCCACAGAGTCTATGGATCCCACAGAGATTAGGTAACCAGCCTCCTCTTCATTTTCGGCATATAAGAAATGAGCTGAATTTCTAGGCAGTTGTTGGTGAGTCTCCATCCGAGTGCACAGCCTATCAAGCCCAACTTCTCTGTATGGGTGTCTGTCATTTCTTCATTCCCCAGAGACCCAGATAGGTCGGTCTTTAAGCTGTTGAAGTCATGACACTTGGGAATAAAAATAACAAAAATAAATATTTTTTAAAGACGGTAATTCCCAGGACCGGGTGGTGGTGGCACACGCCTTTAATCCCAGCACTCGGGAGGCAGAGACAGGTGGATCTCTGTGAGTTCGAGACCAGCCTAGTCTACAAGAGCTAGTTCTAGGATAGAGTCCATAGCTACAGAGAAACCCTGTTTCGAAAAAAAAAAAAAAAAAGAAGAAGGAGGAGGAGGAGGTAATTCCCCACAGGCATGCCCAGAGAACCTTTCCCCAGGGAATTTTTGATTCTGTCAAGCTGACATTAACACTAACCATTACACCCATGTAGGCATACATTACATATGAGACAGTGTCTGGTACATAAAAAAAAATTCAATGTATATTTAGCTTCTACTATGTACCAGCAGTGGGGATGTGTGTTTCTTATGGGCAGAGAGGGAGAGCCTGAGCCAAACCATGTAACAACATTAACATTTCAAGCTCGAAGGATGCCACACCTGCTCCCATGACTTTACTGAAAACATGTCATAAAGATAAACCCAGAATAGGTCCAGAGAGAAATGGTTCCCATATAGGATGATGAGGAAAGTCGCATGACAAATGGCAATGTTTAATCCTATTGTAGGGAGATATAAATAACTGGGAGCAATAATCTAGTCAGTCACCCATAGGGCCAGCTTCAAGCTGCTGTGTTCCCTGTCTAGTTATGGCCAAATGAGGTATGTTCACCCAAGGATCTCCAGGACAACATCAACCTTACAGGTCAATAAACAAGTGAGAATATCAGCTTTTACCAGACCTTTGATTATTCATCAGAGGAGATGCTAAGTCTTATGACTATCTTTTTTTAAATTTTATTTAGTGGGTTATGGAAGGGAAGAAGAGAAGGGGAAAGAGCAGAGAGAGGGGGAAGTAGAGTGGGGGGAAGGGGAGAAGGAAGAGACAGTCTTATGACTATCTTACGAAGCAAACACTATTATCCCCATTTATAAACGAAGCAAGTGAGCATCAGAGATGTAATCAAACCACCCAAGGAAATAGAATGGGTGGATCTAAGAAATGCAAGGCCTTTTATCTGTCTTTAGATCTGTTTATTTTACTGTGTATGTGTGTGGTTTTCCTACATGTATATCTGTGTACCACTTGTGTGCCCTTAAAGACCAGAAGAAGAGGACATCAGATCCCTTGAAACTGGAGTTACAGATGGTGGTGAACCACCATGTGAGTTCCGAGAATCAAATCAGTGTCCTCTGGAAGAGTAGTCAGTGCCCTTAACCTCTGAGCCATCTCTCTGACCCTTCAATCCATTATCTTTAGGCTGGGTATAATAGTTAGTGTTAATTGCCAACCTGACATGGTCTAGAATCACCCAAGAAAGGAATCTTAGACAAAGCTTGTCTAGATTCCATTGATCTCTAGTCATGTCCATAGAGGAGTTTCTCAGCTTTGTTCATTGACATGGGAAGACACTATGGTACCATTCCCTAAGCAAGGGATCCTGACTTATATAAGAGTGGAGAAAGGCAGGCAAACCGTAGCATACATGCATGAACTCGTTGCATCCTGCTCTTGAATGTAGTGTGAATAGCTGTCTCCCTTAAATTGCTTCTGTCATGGTATTTTATCACAGCAACAGGAAATGAAACTAAGAGGCTGGGTTTTCCCAGAGGCAGACTCTGCAGTAAGGGAGTAAATACAAATGATCTGCTTTAAATGAAACAGGGCAACCAGAGCTTGACCCTACTGGGGTCTCCAGTACAGAAGACAATTCGAGCATCCCACCAAAGGAGTGTCTACTCCTGGCACTTCTGAGCAGAGAATGCTCTCAGGCAGAAATGACCAGGAACTTGCCGTAAAGAACCTCGAGTAATGACGCAGGGTTTCGAGAGGACACGCCACTGCCTCTGTGACTTCCCTCGAAAACCAGCTATTACCCATACCCTTGTGTGTTTTGCAGTATGGAGTCTCAGTCTCTCTCTCTCTCTCTCTCTCTCTCTCTCTCTCTCTCTCTCTCTCTGGGAAAGAGGATGGGAATAGAACTCAGAACCTTTTGTATTCAAAGGAGAAGACTCAAGGGAGTGGAGATGTAGCTCCTTTTGTGTGTGCGTGTGTGTGTTTGCGTGTGTGTGTTTGTGTGTGCGTTTGTGTGTGTGTGCGTGTGTGTGTGCGTGTGTGTGTTTGTGTGTGTGTGCGTGTGTGTGTTTGTGTGTGTGTTTGTGTGTGTGTGTTTGTGTGTGTTTGTGTGTGTTTGTGTGTGTGCGTGTGTGTGTTTGTGTGTGTGTTTGTGTGTTTGTGTGTGTGTGTTTGTGTGTGTGTGTTTGTGTCTCTGGGTTCTGCTTGTTTGTTGAGATTTTAGTGGGGTTTGTTTGTTTAAGATTTTGCTTAGTTTTTTTTGGTTGTTGTTTTGTTTCTGGTGATGGTGGTGGTGTTTTGAGTCAGGGTCTCTATATAGCTCTGGTTGGTCTGGAACTCACTATGTAGACTGGGATAGCCTCAAACTCACATAGATCCACCTGCCTCTACTTCCCAAGTGCTGGGATTGAAGGTGTGTGCCACCATGCTGCCTTTATTTTGGGTGTGTCTGTCTGTCTGTCTGAGAATGGGTTTATGCGGGTGAATACAGTGTTCATGGAGGCCAGAAGAGAGTGTCAGATCATCAGGAGATAGGATATTATGAGATTCCCAATATAGGTGGCCCTGGGAACTCAGCTCAGGTCATCTGTAAGAGCAGTGCTGAGCCATGTTCACCTTTTGAAAGAATGATGCTATTTAACCCAAGGCAGCTTTGGATTATTGATTCTCGGCTTCACCCTCCCAAGGGCTATGATTATAGGCATATACCACACCATGATTACAGGCAATACCCAGCCGTGGAGTTTCCTTTCAACAAGAGAGAGTCTCTTGATCTCAAACTCCGGTCTTATGAAATGCCAAGTCTCTGACACTTACAAGGCATTCCTGATTTCTCAGAAGAAACCAGGTCAAACAACCCTGGCTGCAGAACCTAGATGTCAGGTCATCTCATCTACTTCTTTCACTAGGTGGCACTGCTGAGAGTTCCCTAGACTTCTCTGGGCTTCTCTCCACATTGACACATCTTTGTGTTTGCCCTCCTCCCCAGCTAGAATGACAGCACCCAAGACAACCCACAGAATGTCAGGAAGTATTTACAAATCCTGTATCTAATAAGAGACTCATGTTCAGATTTATGAAGAAGTCTTACAGCCCTATCACAAAAAGAAAAAAAAAAGGCAAACAACCCACTTAAAATGAGTGAGCTAAGAGTTGGGGGTTGAGGCACACACTTTTAAACCCAGCCCTCAGGAAGCAGAAGCAGGAGGCTCTCTGAGAGTTCGAGGTCAGCCTGGCTTGTGTAGTGAGATCCAGGACAGCCAAGTGAGATCTTATCAAAATAATAATAATAATAATAATAATAATAATAATAATAATAATAATAATAATAATAATATAGTATCAAGCCAGGCCTGATAGCACAGGTTTGTGATCCAGGCTACTAAGGAGGCTCAGGTAGGAAATCAGACTTATAAAGTCTAAGCAACACAGTGAATTCAAGGTCAGTCTGAGCAACTTAGTGAGATCCTGTCTCAAGACAGAAAGTGAGAAGAGGTGGGCTGGAGAGGCGGGTCAGCTAAGAGCACTTTATTGTTCTTGCAGATGACCTGAGCTTGGTTCCCAACACTCACGTGGTGGCTTACAACCATCCATAACTCCAGTTCCAGGGGCTCCAATGCCTCCTTCTGACCTCTAATCTCTGGGGGCCGCAGCGTGTGTGTGGTTCATATACATACATGCAGGCAAAAACACTCATTCACATAAAATAAAGTAAATAAATCTTTAAAACTCTTTAAACAGTGAAAAGAGGACTGGACATACAGCTCAGTGGTAGAGCACTTTTCTAGTACACTCACGGTCCTAGATTTAATCCTCATACCCTAATAAGGTGACTAATTAATTAAAATGAGCAAATAAGGGGCCTGAGGAGATGGCCTAGGTAACCCAAGGTCTTTAGGTCAATTCCCAGCACTGCATAAAACTAGGTGTGTGGTTCAGGCCTACAACCCCAACACTTGAGAGGTGGTGGCAAGTCAATCAGAAATTGGAGATCATCCTCAACACTATGTAGCATGCTCTAGGCGAGACTACATAAGACCTGTCTCAAAACAATAAACTAGGCAGATGAAGCTGGCATGTATCTCACTGGCAAAACATTTGCCTGGCATATTCAAGGACTTGAATTAAATCCCCAGAAAGGGAGCATCGAGAACAGATAATCCAAGTAATCTGAATAAAAATCTCTTCATAAGAGTGGCCAATAACCATATGAATGCACGCTCAACATAATTAGCCATTGAGTCGGTGCACACCCACTCACACTCGTGTAAGTACTGGTAGGGACTAGGGACAACCGCACTAATGCAGGGCTGACAATAGCGTCAGTGGTGCCAACACTTTGGAAGATGGTTTCACTATTCCCTAAATTTAATTAATTTTTTTGCCCTGCTTGATGTAACCCAGGGTCTGGTGCATGCTAAGTACATGTTTTATCACTGAGCTGCTTGCCCAGCCTATCCCCAAAAAATTAACATGGGGTCAGATATGGTGGTGAACACCTGTAATTCCAGTGCTCCGAACCAAGGCAGGAGGATCATCAGTTTGAGGCCCATCTGAACTCTATAGGAAAATCCTGTTTCAAGAAAGTAAGAAAACCCGGACATGGGGGCACATGCTCTTAATCCCAGCACTCAGGAGGCAGAGGCAGGTGGATCTTAGTGAGTTTGAGGCCAGCCTGGTCTACAAAGTGAGTTCCAGAACAGCTGGAGCTGTTACACAGAGAAACCCTGTCCTGGAAAAGAAAGAAAGAAAGAAAGAAAGAAAGAAAGAAAGAAAGAAAGAAAGAAAGAAAGAAAGAAAGAAGGAAGGAAGGAAGGAAGGAAGGAAGGAAGGAAGGAAAGAAAGAAAGGAAGGAAGGAAGAAAGAAAGGAAGGAAACCATTGGCCCAGCAAATCTACTCCTATAGATATAGTGCCTAGAGAAATAAAAACATAGACAAAATGATCATTAATAATCATTATGAATTTTAAATAGTATTAAAAAGCCAGACATAACTATCAACAAAAGAATTGTCATATATTATTTAAAATATGAGCTGTTGCTCTTGCCAAGGACCCAGCTTCAATTACCGGCACCCATATGGTGGTTCACAACCATCCATAACTCCAGTTCTAAAGCATCTGATGCTTTATTCTGACCTCCTCAGTCATCAGACACACATAGTGCACATATATACATGAAGGCAAAACACTCATAAGATATTTATCGTAAGATAAAGTAAATAAATCTAAATACGCAAATAAAATTAAATATGGACCAGGCCATGGTGTCTCCTGCTTCGAAATCCCAGCACTTGGGAGGCAAAGGAAGGTGGGTCTCTGTAAGTTCAAGGCTATTCTGGTCTACATAGTGACTTTCAGGACATCCAGGGATACATAGTGAGACATTGTCTCAAAAACTGATAATAGTGCAGCAGAGGCGCACACCTTTAATTCCAGCACTTGGGAGGCAGAGACAGGCAGATCTCTGAGTTCAAGACCAGGCTGGTCTACAGAGTGAATTCCAGGACATCCATGGCTACACAGAGAAACCCTGTCTCAGAAAATGAACAAACAAATAAATAGTAAAATAATCATGTATTATTGAACAACAGAATTCAATAAACAGCTGACACAAAATATAGCTGAGTTACAAAACCAAACTGGACAAAATAAGCCAGATCACAAAAATAAAGGGGTGGAGGAGGAAGCTTAGTGTTAAGTCACTTGTCTAACATGTGCAAGGTCCAGGGTTCCAAGCCTAGCACTGAAAAAAAAAAAGAGGGAAAGCTCTGAATAAGTAGAGCTGGATGCAGTGGCAGACTCCGTAATCCCAGCTCTTTGGGAGGCTGAAGCAGGAAGACTGCAAGTTTCAGGACAACCTAGGCTACATATGCAACCTTGTCTCAAAAAAGAAAAGAGATGAAGAGGCTGGGAATGGGGCTCACTTACCATAGCACTTGCCTGATATGCATGAGGCCCCGAGTTCTATCCCCAACACTGTAAAAACCAGACATGGTAGTGCCTACTTCTAATCCCAGCACTCAGAGGTGGATGGAGGAGAATCAGAGGCCATCCTTGGCTGTGTGAGTCCTGAGCCAAGCCAGGCTATATGAAACTCTGACTCCAAACAAACAAAAAAGATATGTGTATTTTACTGTATGTTAACTATACCACAATAAGCCTGCTATTGAAAAAAAAAAAAAGTGGTCTCTGAACGGCAGGAATGAACAAGAACAACCCCAATCCTATCTCCTACTTACTCAACAGCCACAATGCTCCCCTCTACCAGCAGTGCCCACAGTGGACCACTTGGGGGCATGCAAGCCTACAGTGATCCATGCTTGCAGAGCTAATTCGCTGCAGCGCCCACAGCCAGAAGTGCACGGTGCTAGGCAGCATCCGGGCTCACATACAACCAAATATAATCACCATTTTTAGCGAGCAGCTCTGATCGTGGAATCCAGAACACAGCTTGCCGCTCACACATTCGGTTAGAACAGGAATCCTGCAGGTAGCAGTGTTCATCCAAGCCTATTCCTACAAACCTCCCACAAAGGGAGAATGCCCTCCACACATCCTGTCCTACCCTGGTAAGCACTGATCCAAACCATTAATTAGCTTTGCCCCCAGAGATCAAAACCACAAGACATAGTCTGGTCTTCACTGCCTGACCGTTTCCACCCCGACTCCATCTGCCCTTCTCAGCCTGACGTCCTCTTGCCACTCGGCCTCACCGGGTCCTCAGGGTCCTCAGCAGACCCCCAGCCCTGACCCTCTGCCCAGAAAGTCATACTTTTCATCCTTTAAAAATATGTTTGCATTTATTTACTTATCTGGGGGAGGTGAGTGTGCCACAGGACACAGGAGGAGAGCCTGCAGGAGTCCATTCTCTCCTTTCACGTTGTGGGTTCCAGGGAGCAAACAGGTCATCAGGCTTGGCAGCGACCACTCCTGCCCACGGAGCCATCTTGCCAGCCCATGTCCTACTTTTTTTTTTTTTTAAGAATAACGTGCAGATATCCTCAGAAGCAGGAGCTACCTCTCTACCCCCTCACTAGGAGCCCCGGGTACACTGTCCTGTTTTTGTTGTCGTTTTGAGTGCCCTCTTGTGCTTGCTTTTTCTCCTTTTCTTTTTCGTTTTTTCTTTTTTTTTTTGCCAACTTTTTTTTGCCAAGTTGGGGTCATCTTGAAAGAGGAAACTTCAACTGAGAAAATGCCTCCTTCAGATTAGCCTATAGGCAGCTTGGCCGTGGTTGTACACACCTTTAATCCCAGCACTCGGGAGTCAGAGGCAGGCTGATCTCTATGAGTTTGAGGTCAGCCTGGTCTACAGAGCAAGTTCTAGGAAAATCAGGACTACACAGAGAATTCTTGTCTTGAAAAACAAAAACAAACAAAATATTAGCCTGTAGGAAAATTTATAGGGTATTTTTTTGATTGATGATTGATGTGAAAGGTTCAGCCCACTATGGGCAGTTCTGTCCCTGGGCAGGTTGTTCTGGGGTGTATAAGAAAGTGAACTGGCTAGGCAGTGGTGGCGCGCACACCTTTAATCCCAGGACTTGGGGGCAGAGACAGGTGGATCTCAGTAAATTCAAGGCCAGCATGGTCTACAGAGGGAGTTCCAGGACAGTCAGAACTGTTACACAGAGAAAGAGAAACCCTATCTTGAAGAAAAAAGAAAGAAAGAAAACAAAACAAAATAAACTAAGCAGGGGAAACAAGCCAGGAGACAGCGTTCCTCCCTGGCCTCTGCTTCTGGATCCTGCCTCCAGGCACTTTCCTGACTCCCACAGTGAAGAAGTGATCTGAAAGCTGTGAGACAAAATAAACCTTTTCCTCCCCAAACTGCTTTTGGTCACGGTGTTTATCACAGCAACAGAAGGCAGACTAGGACCCTTCAGTACTCGAGTTCTGCTTATAGCAACTGGGCCTTTCTCAGGCTGGCTGACTCCTACTCAGCCTTGAGTGTCTACAGAGGTCTTCTTTCTCTGCACACTTCCCTGGATTAGCCAGATGCCTTCCCTTAATGCCCTCCCTGCTGGTCACCAGCACCATGACTGAAGACTTCTCCTTGAGCTTAGACTGAGGCAATATGCTCTGACCACATCAGTATTGTCCTCAGTCACAATGCCAGAGTCAGACGAAGGAGACAGACGTGACACGCTGGTAAATGTCTCAAATCGGTTCTCCCAGGGAAAATTTAGTGAACATAAATATATATATATGTTTATTATTAATCTTCCTAATACAAAAATAGTTCAGACTGGGAATGTAGTGTATATAACACCCTGAATGCGGGAGATGTGTGCATGTGGACATGTGTGTATACACACCCCAAGTACTATAAGTACAGGCATGTGCCACCATGCCTCCTTTATTTACTAAGTTTATAATCAATACAGTGACTCACTTATTAGGTGTTATGTTTCCCTTTTCTTTTTTCTTTATTTCTTTTTTTTTTTGGAGGGGGAGGGGGTGACAAGGTCTTATTATGGAGCCCTGGCTGGCCTGGAACTCACTATGTAGACCAGGCTGGCCTCAGACTCAGAGATCTGCCTGCTTGTGCCTCCCAAGCACTGGGATTAAAGATAGGTTTTTTTGTTTTGTTTTGCTTTGTTTTTGGCTTGTTCCTTGTTTTCTAAACAAGGTCTTATGTAGCACGGGTTTCCTTACTGTATAACTGAGGTTAACCTTGAACTTCTGATACTCTTGCTTCTAGCTTCTGAGAGCTGGGATTATAGGCATGTGCACACCCAGATTGGAGACTTTTACTAATCTCCAAAGTGTAATAGACTTCTACTACAGCTTATTTTTAGCTAACAGTGTGAAGTCACTGAGTGCAGAGTTAGACAGAAATATACCATGCCATTGTAGAGGATGTTCTCCACTGGGTGCAAGAAACAAAGTAACTTCAAGAGAATGAATAACTGTAACAGGTGGACCTGAGATGTAACTCAGTTGATAGAGCACTTGCCTAGCATACATGGTGCTCTGAATTTGAGCCCCAGCAACAAAGAGTGATGGCTTGTATCTGTCATGACAGCACTCTGAAGACAGAATCAAGAGGATCAGAAGTACAAGGTCATCCCTGGCTATACAGCTAGTTCAAGGCCAGCCTGGTTGGTATAAAGAAAACCCTGCCGTAAAAAAAATAAAAAATAAATTATTAGTGCGATGTGTTTCAAATAGTCACTTATTAAACTTTGAATATTTGTTTTAGTACATTTTATTTCATTGTAAGTCCTTATAATTAAAAATTTAATAATGGCTGTGTTTAACAATCAGATCATAAAATTAAACATTTAACAGTTGGTTTTCCTGAGCCATCAGAAACTGCTGAAAACATAGCACAGCTTGGTCCCAAGCCCAGGTTCTTTTCTAAACCCAATTGTACTGACAGTTCAAGAGATTCTATTTTTCAAATATTTATTTTATTTTTAGAGAGGCTCTCGTGTATCTCAAGCTAGTCTCAAACTATTATCCAAGGATGACTTTGAACTTCTGTTCTTCCTACCTGTAGTGGTTTGAATAAAAATGGCCCCCATTAACTCATAGGGAGTGGCATACTATTAGGAGGTATGGTCTTGTTGGAGGAAGGGTGTCACTGGGGGTGGGCTTTGATGTTTCTTTTTTGTTTGTTTGTTTGTTTTTGTTTTGTTTTTTTCGAGACAGGGTTTCTCTGTGGCTTTGGAGCCTGTCCTGGAACTAGCTCTGTAGACCAGGCTGGTCTCAAACTCACAGAGATCCGCCTGCCTCTGCCTCACAAGTGCTGGGATTAAAGGCGTGCGCCACCACCACCCGGCAGGCTTTGATGTTTCAAATGCTCAAGACAGACCTAGTTTCTCTCTCTTCCTGCAAATCCAGATGTAGAACTCTCAATACTTCTTCAGTGTAATGTCTGCCTGCACATCGCCATGCCGCCCGCCATGATGATAATGGACTAAACCTCTGAGCCTGCAAACCAGCCCAATTCCCATGGTCATGGTGTCTCTTCACTGCAATAGAAACCCTGAATAAGATGCTGCCTCTACCTCCTAAGTGCTGAAATTACAGGTTGTAAATCCTGCAATCACATGGTCAGTTCATATGACTGGGCACCAAGCCCAGGGCTTCATGCATGCTCGGCGAACACTCTCCCAGCTGAGCTGCATACTCAGCCCTCAAGAGATTTGTGTCACTGGATAACCACACAATACCTTGGGCTTATGTTTCCTCTTTAACTCTAGTGGTCTTTGTCTCTCTGCCCAAACTCAGCTTCTCCCCTGACTTCACTGTAGGTCTCCTTATTCCCAGAACCTATTTCACCTAAGAATCTAAATCCTAAACACTCACGTGAGACTCTGGCCTCCTCTCTTCCCAGCCGTTAAGTAATATCATGTGTGTCTTTCCATCATGAAGAACACCATTCCCCAAGCACTCAGCCGCCTAGTCCCTGAAACATCCATCTTCCTTGCTTGTCCTTCTGCTAGGCTGACATTCAAGACTTTTGCTCTGGACATAGAGTAACTGGGTGGTGAAGCAACTTATGTTCACCAGTATCATTTTATTGTGATTTTTATGTGTATGGGTATTTTACCAGCAATGTATGTGTACCACATGTATGCAGTGCCACTGGGACTAAAGTCACAGACAGTTTTTGAGGCACCATTTAGGTGCAAGGGGTCAAACCCAGGTTCTCTGTAAGAGCAGCTGGTGTTTTTAACCACTGAGCCATCGCTCCAGCCTTGCTAGTATCATTTCAGGAGAAGCCCTCTTACCTGGTGCAGTTAAAGCAGAAGTTAGTCAACTAAACAGAAAAGGAAGTTTAATTTCTTTAAGATTTATTTTTACTTTCTAACTATGTGTATGTGTGGTGGAGAGTGTGTATACATATACCTGGACTGCAGGTGTCATCAGAGTCTAGAAGTAGGCATCAAATCCCCGGGAGCTGGAGTTAAGCGTGGTTGTGAGCCAACCAATGTGGGTGCTTGGAACCAGATTCAGGACCTCTGCAAGAGCAGTACACACTCTTACTATTCCTGTGATGAAACGCCATGGCCAAAGCAAGATGGAAAGAAAAGGATTATTTGGTTTACATAGCACAGTTCATTGAGGAAAGCCAGGCAAGTACTCAAATACAGTAGGACCCTGGAAACAGAAACCGATGCAGAGGTCACGGACGGGTGCTGCCTACTGGAGTGTTTGTTCATCATGACTTGCAGATACACAAGACAGATGCAGAAACAGATCCAGATGGTGGTGCCTCACACCTTTAATCCCAATACTGGGGACTCACACACCCTTAATCTCAGCACTAAAGGGGAAGATACAATGGGAAGAGACAGAGGCTCAGGGCTCAGTCTGCTGTCGTCCAACCCTGGTAGAGGTAAGACTTTTCTAATGGCTTGGCTTTTCTGATCTTCAGGTGGAACCCCAATGTCTGTCTCTGGGTTTTTATTCTTTGTGCCACAGCCTCTATATCACCACATCCCATTCTCTTTCAGTAAATAGCCTCATCTCCCTCAGGGAGGTGCATGTACTAGCATGCTCTTATACCCCTCCTTCCTGCCTG
Source organism: Microtus ochrogaster (assembly GCF_000317375.1). Classification (NCBI taxonomy): domain Eukaryota; kingdom Metazoa; phylum Chordata; class Mammalia; order Rodentia; family Cricetidae; genus Microtus; species Microtus ochrogaster. Next base: position 285,255 of record NW_004949147.1, read on the forward strand.
TCTCAGAAAAATAAAGCACCTCCTAGGTCGAGGCCAGTCTCCTGACTATGCTAATCCCCACCCCTCCTTACTGCTCCATCTACTTCCTGTCTTCCTTCCCCGATGACTTCCAAACTCCTTTGTTCTTGTTCTTATACTTCAAACCTCTCCCAGGAGAAAAAATAAACAACTGTTATTCCCCAGTCCAAAGCTCAACTGAAGTCATCATTTAACTTTTGAAAGGGGAAAGAAACCAAATCAAGCTGAGCATGGTGACGCTACCATTAATCTTACTGCTTGGGAGGCAGAGGCAGGTGGATCTCTATAAATTCAAGGCCACCCTGGTCTACATATAAAGTCTCAGATCAGCCAGAGCTGCGTAGCAAGACCCTGTCTCAACAAAATAAAAAAAAAAAAAAAAAGGAAGGAGGAGGAATGGGAGGACAGGAGGAGTAAGAAAGGTCTCCTGTAGATCCTGTAGATCATAACATTGACTTCCTTTGACTCAAGACCACTCACAATTTAGTTGTTACTGTCTTTGTGAGGCTTCCTATGGCTATGGATACTCAGAAAGTGACTTCTGGGTGCTTTGACAATTTGTATCCAATTTCGTCACCAGTCAATTACAAGGTAGCTTGCCATGCGTCATTCTCCCTGTATGAGGAAGGAAGATGCACTGTGACTCAGAGGAGTGAAAACCAGGCAGTGTGAGTCTACAAGGCAGACGTCGCCCCAGCATGGCAGCTGTGCTAATTGAGTGCAGAAAAGTTTTCCTTGCCCTGAACCTCAGTCAATCCTATCTTTCTTCATTGGCTGAGGAATCTGTTTCGTTTTTTTTTTCTTCTTTTTTTCTTTTGGTTTTTCGAGACAGGGTTTCTCTGTAGCTTTGGAGCCTGTCCTGGAACTAGCTCTTGTAGACCAGGCTGGTCTCGAACTCACAGAGATACGCCTTTGGCTGAGGAATCTGGATACAATCTTGTATATCATCTAAGCTAACTTTCCTTCTGCCACTTAGTTTATCTATTTCTTGTTAAAAGTCATGTGGGTTCTTCTCTGTTTTACTCCCCATTTATTTTATAGCTAGTTGGGTGCATAGCTTTGTCATGTGTGCAGGTCCCCAGGCAAGCTTGTCTGTTAGTTATTCCCTGTTCTAAATGTCTAGTCTGGGTGGTGGAACTAACTAGAACAGCAGAGTCTGAGTGAGGGTTCTTAGCAGGCTGTCGATGTTTCCTGTTTATTGGCGTCAGGCCTAACCCAACTCGAGGCGCTTTTATTTTGAAAGGAACCATCATATTTTATTTCTTGTGCCTTTGTGAGCATCTATTCTCTAAGAAGAAAAAACACTTGCCTGTTTGACATTTTTTTTTTCGAAACAGGGTTTCTCTGTGGTTTTGGAGCCTATCCTGGAACTAGCTCTTGTAGACCAGGCTGGTCTCGAACTCCCAGAGATCTGCCTGCCTCTGCCTCCCGAGTGCTGGGATTAAAGGCGTGCACCACCACCGCCCGGCGTCTGTTTGACATTTTTTATTTGCTCCTGTGGTAGACTTTTTAGGTTGAGTAATTTCCTGGATCAGATTGGTTTGTGGGCATGTCTACAGGGATTGTCTTAATTGTTAATTGACGTGCGAGGGCCCAGCCCACTGTGGGCGGCACCATTCCCTGGGCAGATGGTTTGGGGCTCTATAGGAAAGCTAGACAAGCATTAGTCTGTGAGGAACCAGCAAGCAGGGTTCCTGCGTGGTTTCTGCTTTAAGTTCCTGCTTGGGTCCTGCTGCAATTTCCCCCCATGATGCATTGGGTCCTGGAAATAAAGCCAGGTAAGTCCCTTTCCAGTAAGTTGCTTTTGGTCAGAGAGTCTCATCACAACAGCAGAACAATACTAGAACAATCAATAGCCAAAGATAACCTGGAATTCCCCTAACTCTAACTGTTTGTATTACAGATTGGCACCAGCGTGCCATGCTATCCTGTCTAGCTTTAAATCTAAAAGCTAATTTACATCAGTATTGTGTGTATGTGTGTATGTATGTATGTGTATGTATGTATGTGTGTGTGTATGTGCGCGCGTGTGTGTGTGTGTGTGTGTGTGTGTGCGCATGTGCCTGCATGCCTGCATGTGCATTCACAAGCACAGGGAAGCCAGAGGTTGACATCAAGTGCTTTTCTCTATCACTCAAGACCTTTTTGTCTTGTTTTTCTTTTTGAGATAGGATCTCACCTTAGCTGGCCTGACACTTATACAGAGCAGGCTGGCCTAACAGAAATCTGTCTGCCTCTGCCTCTTATGTGCTGGGATTAAAGGTGTTGTGAGCTACCACTCCTACCTGAGACCTTTCTCCCTTCACAGAGACCAGACACACACACAGACACCACCACAGACGTGATTCTTTGTGTATCCCTGGCTGTCTTGGAACTTACTCTGTAGACCAGCTTGGCCTCGAATTCATAGAGATCCACCTGCCTCTGCCTCCTGAGTGCTGGGATTAAAGGCATGCGCCACCACCACCCAGCTAGACCATATTTTTTAGATGAAATCTCCTACAACCAGGAGCTCCCCGTTTTTGCAGACTAACTAGAAAGTCCTAGGGATCCACCTGTCTCTGCTCTGCCAGTGCTCCATCCTACGCTTGCCACTCCATTCGGCTACCTTTTCTGTGGTGCTAGGCAGTGGGGCTCAGATCCTCTCACTCACACAGAGAGTGCTTTGCCCATTGAGACATCTCCCCAGTTCCCAATATTGTGTTCTTCAATTCTGTTTTCAGCTCTGGTGTTGTGTATTCATTTATTATTGCATGCAAATTAGTATGCAAATTAAAACATTACTATGACTATGGCTCCATAAAACTGACTCTTGACTAATTAAAGAATAAGTAGTCAAGGCCGTCTAGAAGTCTCTAGAAGATCTGAGTCATCTTCCTCCTCCCTCGAGGCATTCACAGGACACTGAGCTGCAGGACTTTGCCCCTCAACCTGTCTCAAACCTGCTAGTGGCCAGCTTCAAAATCCCTCACCCTGTTGCAACGATTTAGCTTCTCCACTTCCTGTATTCTCAAACTTACTGATCGCAAGACCAGTTTATACCCTTTAAGAAATTTTTGTTTAGCCGGGCAGTGGTGGCACACACCTTTAATCCCAGCACTCAGGAAGCAGAGACAGGTGGATCTCTGTGAGTCCAGCCTGGTCTAAAAGAGCTAGTTCAGTACAGGCTCCAAAAGCTACAGAGAAACCCTGTCCCGAAAAATCAGAGGAAAAAAAGGAAAGAAAAAAATTTTTATGTGTATGGATGCTTACCTACATGTACATTTGTGTGCCACTTGGTGCTTGCTGTCCATGAAGTCAGAAGATGGCATCAGATCCCCTGAAATTGGACAGTTACAAGCCACTGTGTGGGGGCTAGAAACCAAACTTAAATCCTCTGCCAGAGCAGCAAGTGTTTTGAACTGCTGAGCAATTGCTCCTGTCTCCCCAGTGTAGATTTGTAAAAATTATTGATGTCACAGAACTTTTCAAATGTGGGTTAAAGCCGGGCGATGGTGGCGCACGCCTTTAATCCCAGCACTCGGGAGGCAGAGGCAGGCGGATCTCTGTGAGTTCGAGACCAGCCTGGTCTACAGAGCTAGTTCCAGGACAGGCTCCAAAGCCACAGAGAAACCCTGTCTCGAAAAAGCAAAAAAAAAAAAAAAAAAAAAAAAAATCAAATGTGGGTGATACCAACCAATATTTGTTTTATTACACACTGAAACTTAGAAATCTGGATAACATAATCAAAGTATGTAATGTATGTGAAAATATGAAAATAAAACATTTTTGCCTGCTTTGGTGCTTCATGCTTTAGTCTCAGTCAGCATTTGGGAGGCAAGGTAAGCTGATCTCTGAGTTCAAGGCCAGCTTGGTACACAAAGTGAATTCCAGGACAGCCAGGACTACACAGAGAAATCCTGTCTCAAAAAAAATTTTTTTTTAATATGTGTGCCTATATGTGCAACAGCATGGGTGTGGAGGTGAGAGGTCAGCTTTTAGGAGTTTATTATCTCCTTTCAACATATGGGTCCCAGGAATGGAACTCAGGTCATCAGGCTTGGCTAAGTGCCCTTACCACTGAACCATCTCACTAGCTCTACCTTGTTTCTGAGGCCTAGTTGATGTGGGATTCCCCTCTGTATACTGTGAATATGTTTTATTACCATTGGTTAATGAATAAAACTGTTTTGGCCAATAGCCTAGCAAAGCAGGCAGAAAATCTGAATAGAGATATATAGTAGGCGGAGTCAATGAGGTGGCATGTAGCTGCCGAAGGAGAAGGACACACCAGAACCTTAGGAACCTTACCAGTAGGCTACAACCTTGTAGCGACACACAGATTGACAGAAATGGGTTAATTCAAGACATAAGAGCAAGCTAAGAATACACTAGAGTCATTGACCAAACAATGTTGTAATTAATATAGCTTCTGTGTGACTATTCAGGTCTGAGCAGATAGGAAATGAACAAGCAGCCTCGTCTATACAGAGTCACTGGGAATCTAACTGGGTCTTTGCAAAAGTAGCAGGTGCTCTTGACTGCTATCTCTCCAACTCTACTTCTTTTTAAAAAAAAAAAAAACATGGTGGCATACACTTTTGATCCCAGCACTCAGGAGGCAGAGGCAGGTGGATCTCTATGACTTCAAGGCCAGCCTGGACAGGCTCCAAATCTACACAGAGAAACCCTGTCTTGAAAAAAAGTATTCATTTCTCTCTCTCTCTCTCTCTCTCTCTCTCTCTCTCTCTCTCTCTCTCTCTGTGTGTGTGTGTGTGTGTGTGTGTGTATGTGTGTGTGTGTGTGTATGAATGTGTGAACGCCATGTGTGTGAGTACTCACTGATCCAAAAGTGTCAGATCCTCTTCAGCTAGAGTTTACAGCTGGTTGTGAGCTGCCTGATGTGGGTACTACAAACTGAACTTAGATCCTCTGGAAGAGCAACATGTGCTCTGAACTGATGAGCCATCATCATCGTCGTCATCATCATCATCATCATCATCATCATCATCATCATCATCATTATTATTATTATTATTATTATTAGATAAGGCTCCCACTAGGTAGCCCTGACTGGCTTAGAACTCACTATGTAGAACAACTGTACTATAGTTCCAGAGGATCTGACCCTCTCCTGACCTCCTCAGGCACCAGGGAAAACACATATAAAATAAATTCTTAAAAAGACAGCCTACAGAATGGGAAAAAATCTTCACTAACTCCACATCAGACAGAGGTCTGATCTTCAAAATATACAAAGAACTCAAGAAATTCATCATCAAAAGAACAAATAATCCAATAAAAAATAGAGTACAGACCTAAACAGAGAACTCTCAACAGAGGAATCTAAAATGGCTAAAAGACACTTAAGGAAATGGTCAACATCCTTAGTCATCAGAGAAATGCAAATCCAAACAACTCTGAGATTCCATCTTACACCTGAAAGAATGGCCAAAGTCAAAAACACTGATGACAACTTATTCTGGAGAGGTTGTGGAGTAAAGGGGACACTCCTGCATTGCTGGTGAGAACGCAAGCTGGCACAACCCCTTTGGATGTCAGTGTGGTGATTTCTCAGAAAATTAGAAAACAACCTTTCTCAAGACTCAGTAATACCACTTTTGGGTATATACCTAAAGGACACTCAACCATGCCACAAGGACATGTGCTCAACTATGTTCATAGCAGCATTGTTTGTCATAGCCAGAAACTGGGAACAACCTAAATGCCTCTCAACCAAAGAATGGATAAGGAAAATGTGGTACATTTACACAATGAAGTACTACACAGCAGAAAAAAAAATAAAGACATCTTGAAATTTGCAGGTGAATGGATGGAGCTAGAAGAAATCATACTGAGTGAGATAACCCAGACCCAGAAAGACAGTTATCACATGTACTCACTCATAAGTGGCTGTTAGACATAAAGCAAAGGAAACCATCCCACAAATCACAATCCCAGAGAACCTAGTCAGCAATGAGGACACTAAGAGTGACATACATAGATCTAATCTATATGAGAAATAGAAAAAGACAAGATCTCCTGAGTAAATTGGGAGCATGGGAACCTTGGGAGAGGGTTGAAGGGGAGGGGAGAGGCAGGGAGGGGAGCAGAGAAAAATGTAGAGCTCACTAAAAATCAATTAAAAAATGCATTGTTCGTTTAAAAAAAAGATTTTAAGTGGTGTCTAAAACAGGTGAGGTGGCTCAGTGGGTAAAAGTGCTTGCTGCCAAGCCTGGTGACCTGAGTCTAACCCCCAGGTTCCAAATGGCATGCTGTTCACACACACACACACACACACACACACACACACACACAACTAGTGTGAAAAGTATTTTTATTACTGGGTGTAGTGGCACATGCCTTTAATCCCAGCATTCCAAGGGCAGAGGCAGAGGCAGGTGGAGCTCTGTGAGGCCAGACTGGTCTACATAGAGAGTTCTAGGACAGCCAGGGCTACATAGAGAGACTCTGTCTCAAAAAAATCCAAATATAAAACCGGACTTGCTGAACATAGCGGACAATGAGGACTACAGAGAACTCAAGAGCAATGGCAATGGGTTTTTGATCCTACTGCACGTGCTGGCTTTGGGGGGGCCTGGGCAGTCTGGATGCTCAACTTACTAAACCTGGATGGAGGTGGGCGGTCCTTGGACTTCCCACAGGTCAGGGAACCCTGATGGCTCTTCAAGCTGATGAGGGAGAGGGACTTGATCGGGGGAGGGGGAGGGAAATGGGAGGCGGTGGCAGGGAGGAGGCAGAAATCCTCAATAAATAAATAAATTAATAAAAAAATCCAAATATTTATATGTTTTATATTTTGTAAATATATTATATATTTAACTATTAAAAAAAAAGAGGAAAAAGTAGAGTCTACTCCTTCTCCCCACAAGCCTGGGCAAAGCTTTCTGCTATCCTTCATGAGCAGGATGGACAGATGCTACCTATGACATTCGAGGCTGGTTCATAAAATTCCCTGTGTGAACAGCTCTTGCTTTCTTACCAACTATTCACACTTTGGATCCAGGCATGCTATTAGAAGCACAAAGGAATCCAAGCAGAAGACTACGTTAGGAGGCCTACATGCAAATCGGAAGCTTCATCCCTCAGCATCATCAGCCAACAACCTTAACCGGCATTTAGATTGTTATAGTTTCCAGCTTTGGCATCTCCTAGCTGAAACCTCAGATGTCGCTGAAAAAATTCAAGCCACCCTCAATGTACACTGCCTAAATTCCCAATCCACAGAAACTTGTGAGTGTAACAGATGGTTGCTTTATACAGCTAAAATCTGAACAGAATGGCTTTTCTGGTTTATTTCCCTGAAATGTCATTGAGGTAAAAGTAACACGTTAGAATTGCAAATATTTGCTGGGCGGTGGTGCTGCCTTTAATCCCAGCACTCAGGAGGAAGAGGCAGGTGGATCTTATGAGTTTGAGGCCAGCCTGGTCTACAGAGTGAGTTCCAGGGCAGCCATGGCTACACAGAGAAATGCTGTCTCAAGAAAAAAAATGAGGAGAGAGAGAGAGAGAGAGAGAGAGAGAGAGAGAGAGAGAAGAAAGGGGGAGGAGAAATTCAACGTGAAACTTTGATATATGCAAATATTAAAGACAAACAAACAAACCTGAAATCATTGCCAAAAAATCTTGAAAAGTTTCCTTTTCAAAAAAATACTAGAGCCGGGCGGTGGTGGCACACTCCTTTAATTCCAGCACTCGGGAGGCAGAGGCAGGGGGATCTCTGTGAGTTCGAGGCCAGCCTGGTCTAGAAGAGCTAGTTCCAAGACAGGAACCAGAAGCCTCAGAGAAGACCCTGTCTCGAAAAAAAAAAAAACTACTGGACCTGTTTAGCTCACCTGTACTTCAGGAAAAAATATATCACTGGGCCAGAACCTCAGCCCCACATCCGTACTTCAGGCCAAATTCAATTTGTCCACAACGCTAGGGAAGGCCTGTGGCTGCCACAGAATAGCTGTTTCCTGGGTCTGCTGTCTCTCCTGATGTTAGAATGAGAGCACTGGAGACATCCAGTCATTACCCCAGAGTGGGAGTTAGCTCAGTGGTAGAGTACTTGTCTAGTATGTGATGCCACGGGTTTGATCCCAGACACCACAAGAAAAACAAAAACAACAATCAAAGAAGAGTGTGTGGGAAAACGGTGGAGTCAGAGGCTGGGGAGAGCATCACAGACTGGGGTCTTCTGGGTATGTCATAACCGTTGCTATGGTGAGCACATTGCAGCTGTGACCGCCTACACAAGACCTTCGTGAAAAGGAGAGGGCTGGTGAGGTGGTTCAGCGGACGTTCTAGTTCCTTTCTGTTGCTGTGATGAGCACCACGACCTAAAGCAACTTGGGGAGGAAAGAGTGTATTTGGTTTACACATCTGGACCACAGTTCATCATGGAAGAAAGTCAGGGAAGGAAATAAAGCAGGCATAGAGGCAGAAACCATGGCGCAATGCTGCTTTCTGGCATGCTCTCCATGGTTTGCTCAGCTTGCTTGCTTAAACCACCCAGCACCACCTGCCCAACTAGGGCACTATCCATGGTGGGCTCTGCCCTCCCACATCAACCATTATAATTTACAAAATCCCCCACAGACCAACCTGATGGAGGCAATCCCTAGGTCCTGCAAGCTTACAAAAGCTAACCAGTACAGTGGGCAATGGAACTTGTCACTGAGCCTCAGTTGGATCCCTGGGATCCACAGAGTCAAAGGATATTGTAGTCACATACATACACACACACACACACACACACACACACACACACACACACACACACAAGGGGGGGGTAAATTTAAAAAGAAAAACAGGCCAGCAGATTGATTCCACAGTAAAGGGTACTTGCGATGGAAGCCTGGCATCCTGAGTTAGACTGTTAGAATCTAGACCTGGAATCCACATAAAGGTGGAAGGAAAGAACCAGCTACAGAGGGCTGTCCTCTGACCTCCACATGCACACCCTGACATGTGCGTGCATCATAGTGTACATATACACACAATAGGAGTTAGCAAAAAAAAAAAATTAAAACAAAAACTCTCTCTCTCCTGTGGTGGGGGAAGCCACTGGGCAGATCATTAATCAGCAAACATTGGGGGCAGAAGGAAGTCTCCCAAGAATTCCGTAAACAAAGTATGTTTTTCCCCCATTGTTGGAATATATAAAACATGCTGTCTACCAGAAAAGGTTAAGGTGCTTGGTGATTTTCTTCAGAGCAGCAGGTTTGATTAACTTCGTCTCTCACTCAAGAGAAGGAAATACAATGAATTACCTGCTGGCGACTGGGACACTCAGTGCTGTAAAGGGAGCCTGACCAAGTATCCTCCTGAACTGGAGGAACCCAGCTTCATCTAGCTGGCCTTGGGACTGCGTTCTAGGGCGGCAGGCTTTGAGACGGGGTGACAGGGATGGTTTATGAGAGAGCTGCTTCCTCTCTCAGTATCCAAGAGACGGGGGCGACTGTAATGAAGAGAGGTGACCCCCATGAGGAAGACGGGTTTTTTTGCAGGTGCAGTACAGCGGACCCTAAGGGTCTGCGGTCTGCGCAGCGGTGAAATGACATTGTTTATCATGAGCCCGGCTCAACAGGATGTGAAGGAGAGCGCTATACATAGAGCACTGAGAAAAGCTCATTCTGTCACTCTACATTGAAATGAAGCAGAAAATGGTCAATCACGCAATCAAAACCAAAGCACTGGGCCTGCATTCCAGCCTGCCAACAGCAGCTGCACCCAAGCTCTGGGCGCCCAGTGGAGCCCCCTGCTAGGCCTCTCTCTCTCTCTCTCTCTCTCTCTCTCTCTCTCTCTTTCCTGTACTCCCCGCCCCTGCCTTAGAAAAATGAAAACAGTACTCCAGGCTTGCTTACAAGCTTCACTGCTCCCCAGCTAAGCCTGTGGGCCAGCGATGCAGTCTGTCTGAAAAGAAAAGTGTCCTGGCCTCTGGCTAGGAGAGTACATGCGACAGTTCTAAGAGGCAGGCACTGTGACCATTTCCTTTGGGGAGTTGCTTTGTTTTTTATTTTTAAAATATATTTTTGCTTACCTTGTGTAAGGATGTTGTACTTATACGTATGTCTGCGCCCACATGTGTACCTGGTGCCTTCAGAAGCCAGAAAAGAGCGTTGGATCTCCTTGGTCTAGAGCTACAGACAGCAGTGAACTGCCACGGAAGTGCTGGAAATCAAGCCCAGGTTCTCTGTAAAAGCAGCTAGTATAACAGCTGAACCGTCTCTCCAGGCTCCAGGATTTTGTTGTTGTTACTGTTATTTTTCAGAGTCAGTCCTACTATGTAGAGTAAAACCTGGCAAACCCTGACCTTGAACTTGCTATGCTGCCTGTCCTAACCCTCAACTGGAAATCCATTTGCTTCGGCACCAGTGTTGGGATTACAGGCATAACCATTCTACCTGGCATCATTTCTATTTTACAGGGGAGGAAAACTGAGAAACAAAGAGGTTCCATATGGACTGGAGATGTGACCCAATTGGTAGAGTGCCTACCTAGCGCTTATGAAGCCCTGAGTTCTAGTCCCAGCATCACATAAAACCAAGTGTGGTAACATATTCCTGTAATCCTAGCACTTGGGAAGTGGAAACAGGAGGATCCGAGGTTCAGATTCATCCTGGGCTATGTAAGGTATTCCAGGCCAGCCTGTGTGGCATGATTAATAAAAATACAGAGACAGAAATTAGGATTTAACCTGAAGGTCAGAAAGCAAAACAGCCAGCCACTGGTTCTTACCTCTACCTCAGTCCAAAATGGCTATCCTGTCTCCAGGAATCTCAGAATGAGGCTTTGTGTGAAAGCCGTCTCCTCCTGTCTTACATTCCTGTCTAGTGCTGGGATTGAGGGTGTGCACTGCTACCGCCTAGTTTCTATGGCAAACTAGTGTGGCTGGGATTAAAGGTGTGTGTCACCACTGCCTGGTCTGCAAGATTGACCAGTGGCGTCGCTTTACTCTCTGAACTATAGGCAAACTTTTTTTTTTTATTTTCAAGACAGGGTTTCTCCGTAGCTCTTGGTTCCTGTCCTGGAACTAGCTCTTCTAGACCAGGCTGGTCTCGAACTCACAGAGATCCACCTGCCTCTGCCTCCCGAGTGCTAGGATTAAAGGCGTGCGCCACCGCCGCCCTGCTATAGGCAAACTTTATTTATTAAAATACAAATGGGGAGCTGGAGAAATGGCTCAGTGGTTAAGAGCACTGCCTGTTCTTCCAAAGGTCCTGAGTTCAATTCCCAGCAACCAGCTCACAACCATGTGTAAGGAGATCTGGTGCCCTCTTCTGGCCTGCAGGCACACATGCGGACAGAATACTGACAATACTGTATACATAATAAATAAATAAATCTTTGAAAAAATAAAAATACAAATGAAATATCACTACAAGCCTGGACTAAATAAGATTCTATGTAGATAGATAGATAGATAGATAGATAGATAGATAGATAGATAGATAGATAGATAGATAGATAGATAGATAAAATAACAGGGCCAATGAGATGATTCAGCAGCCAATGGGCTTATCTCAAAATCCTGATAACCTGAGCTTGGTGCCCAGAACACAGAAAGGAGGAGAGAGACTGGGCTCCACGGAGAGAATGGGCTCCACGGAGAGAATGGGCTCCACAGAGAGATTGGGCTCCACAAAGTCGTTCCCTGACGTCCACAGTGCGCCACCATAACATGTGCAGACAAACAATAATAATAAGTGAAGTTTGATTGAAACCTCACCAAGGCTCAGGGAACATGGTGGAAGAAAACAGAAAGAGAGTAAGAGCTGGAAGATGGGAAGATTGCCGGGAGATGCTGCCTTCTGGACATGGACTGATTGTTGCATCTGTGTTATCTGCACAGCACCAAACCAATCACCATTCTTGCAGGAGCGAGGCAAGAGTTCCCAAGCCTCCCCCCCCCCCCCCCCACACACACAGCTGAGTAGCTTCTGGCAGTTGATAGCTGCCGGAAAGGGAGTTACGTTTTCTCTTCTGTGGGAAGGAGGGTACATGTAGTTGCAGGTAGGCTTCCACTCTGGAGTGGATGGTCACAGTCGTGCAGAAACAGGCAACTCCAGTTTGGACTCAGTGGGTTATTTTTTTGTTTGAGTGTTTTGGGTTCAGTTTCTTGAGACAAGGTATGCCCGTGCAGCTCTGGCTGGTCTAGAACTCAATATGTTAACTGGCTGGCCTCAAACTCACAGAGATCCGCCTGCCTCTGCTTCCTGAATGCTGGGATTAAAGCTGTGTGTCACTACTTATTCTTTTTTTTTTTTTTTTTTTTTTTTTTTTTTTTTTTTTTTTTTTTTTTTTTTTTGGTTTTTCGAGACAGGGTTTCTCTGTGGTTTTGGAGCCTGGCCTGGAACTAGCTCTTGTAGACCAGGCTGGTCTCGAACTCACAGAGATCCGCCTGCCTCTGCCTCCCGAGTGCTGGGATTAAAGGCGTGCTCCACCACCGCCCGGCTGTCACTACTTATTCTTTATGTGGATGTGGATGTCAGGGGCGCATGGGTGCCTGAGGAGGCCAGGGGAAGGTGTTGGATTTCCTGAAACTAGAGTTAAAGTCAACCATGAACCACCCAGTGTGGTACCCAGAGGGAACCACTCATAACCACTGAGCCACCTCTCCAGCCATTGTCAAAATAATTTATCATAGCAATAGAAAGGAAAACTCTTTTCCCCAAGGTTTCTCAAACATCCTGATTCTTTTGTTTTCCATTCCTGCCTTAGAGCTGGGAGTATGATTTTGTTCAGTGGGCCAAGCTGCTCCAAAGAAAGGAAGCAAGGCTAGTGTGGGACACACACGTATAATATCAGCACTCAGGAGGGAGGACCAGAATGAGCCCTGAAAGTTCAAGGCTAGCCTGTTCTACATAGTGAGTTCTGAACCAGCCACAGCTACAATAAGCAGGACTGGAGATGTAGCCCAGTTGGTAGAGCTCTTGTTTAGCATACACAAAGCCCGGGTTAGATCACCAGCACCCACTAAGTCTGGTGCATGCCTGTAATCCCAGCATTCAGGAGCCAGAAGCTGGAAGATGGAAAGTTCAAGATCAATCCATCTCTGCCACACAGTGACTTGAGGAAGCCCAGCCCTCTCCTCTGGAGATTCAACTTTACTCACAGGAATGGCTCTTTAATGTACCTGTCTCTGGAGTCTGGAAAGATGGCCGAAGAACCAGCAGGATCAAATTACTGAGGAGATTAAGGAGGTTATATGGCTGCATTTGCCTCCCCTTCTGCCTCCCACAGACCTCCATGCAAGTTAGGACCCACACTTCAGGACCAGAGACAACAGAGGAGGGGGACCTAGTCCTGCTCCTGTCCTCGATGGCTCAGGGGAAGAGGCAATGAACAGGCAAGATCAGGTGAGCCACAGAATGGGCTCAGACAGAGAGATGAAATCAGAGCACTGCCTCTGGGCCTGAGACTCTGCGGTCCAGGCCAAGGAGAAGCCTAGACTCCAGTAGGACAGAGCCCCTTGTCCTCCCTGGTCACCTCTGCCTCTAGGCATCATTAGGGCGCTGTTAAATTGAGAGCTTCTGCTATCTGTAGTCCTACGGAACCCCCAGGAGAGCCCTGCAAAATACACCACATTTGTGTCTGTGAAAACGATCTCCGAATGTCAGGAAATAAATTCAGTTTCCTGATTCAGGGAAACCTACACCTTTGTTTCCACAAATTAATTCCTGTTTTCCTCCCAAATTTGCTTCGCAGACATTCCAGATCTGTGGGGATTTGGGGGTATCTATAAATTTTTATACCTTTCTTTCAAGAAGGGAATTAATTCTCCTTCAATGTGGGCTAAGATGCCTCCTAACTAATTGAACTACTAAACAATTCTCTCTCTCTCCCTCCCTCCCCCTCTCACTCCCCCTCCCTCTCCTTCTCCCCCCCCCCTCATCTGTCTCCATTCTTTTCATCTCTGATACACCATGAGGGAGCTAGTGGAGGGGATGGGGGTCATAACCAACATACAGGAGATAAGCTTGGAGTTAATGCCCAGCTTAGTCAACAGCCTTCCTGCCGCCTCAGGTGAGATGCTGACTCGGGAGGTCCACGCTTTCAAGATGAACTTGGATTTCTGACCTTCAGAAATTGTGTGACGTGATAAATGTTGATGGTTTTTAGCTGCTAAATTTGGGAGCGTGTTTTTTATTCAATAGCAGATATCTAATACATTTTCCTCACCCTAAAAACCACAAAGCCAATCTATATATTTCTTTTTTAAAAGATTTATTTATTTTTATGCGCATTGGTGTTTTGCCTGCATGTATGTCTGTGTGAAGGCGTCAGATCCCCTAGAACTGGAGTTACAGACAGTAATGAACTGCCATGTGGGTTCTGAGAATTGAACCCAGATCCTCTGGAAGAACAGCCAGTGCTGTTGACCTCTGAGTCATCTCTCCAGCCCTATTTCTTTTTAAAATAAATAAATAAATATAAAAATTAGCTGGGAGTAGTAGTACATGCCATCACTCCAAGCCCTCAGGAGGCAGAAGCAGAGGCCTCTATGAGTTAAGGCCAGACTGGTCTATACAGCAAGTTCCAGGACAGAGTTACATAGAAAGACCCTATCTCAAAAAGTTATTTTATTTTTAATTACATGTCTTTGTATGGGCATGTGTGCACATGTTTACAAGTGTTCATGGAGGCCAGCGACTTCAGGTCCTCTGGAGCTATAGTCATACACACTATAAGGTAGTGTGAGCCCCTTGACATGGATGCTGGGAATCAAACTCAAAGCCCCTAAAAGAGCAGCATATACTCTTTTTTTTTTGTTTTTTTTGTTTTTCGAGACAGGGTTTCTCTGTGGCTTTGGAGCCTGTCCTGGAACTAGCTCTGTTGACCAGGCTGGTCTCAAACTCACAGAGATCCGCCTGTCTCTGCCTCCCGAGTGCTGGGATTAAAGGCGTGCGCCACCACCGCCCGGCCAGCATATACTCTTAACTCATTCCTCTCTCCAGCCCCCGTTTTTGCTTGTTTTGAGAGAGGACTGGTGTATCCCAGGCTTCTAGCTACGTAACCAAGACTGGCCTTGACACTCCCGGTCCTTCTGCCTTCTCTCCAGAATTACAGGCATGAACCTATATGTGAGAACCACGCCTGGTTCTCAACCCATGCCATTCCCTGCCTGGGTGGCTCAAGTCATTTACGATTTGGGGGTCCAAGAAATGGCTCAGTGGGTAAAGTGCTTGCCACCAATCCTGATGACCTGAGTTTGCTTCCCTGGAACGCACATGATAGAAGGAGAGAACCAAGTTCTGCACATGTATGTTTAAAAATACTAAAAGAGTTTTAGGAGGTACAGATGGCACATTCTAGTCATCAAAGCAATCAATCCAGAGGGTATTTGGAGAATTTTGAGTTTCAGACCAGCAAGGACTACAAACTGAGACCTTTTCACAAAAGACTTATTTTTTTTGTTTTATCTGGAGACAGGGTCTCACTGGGTAGCCCTAGCCCTGGCTGACCTGGAACTCTCTATGTCAATTAGGCTGGCCTTGAACTCACAGAGATCTGCCTGCCTCTGCTTCACTAAGTTAAGGACCTCTTTTCTTTCCTGCTTCGGGAGCCAGAGGACAGTGTGCCCTGGTGAGCACCTTTATAGAGAACAGGCTGGTTCAAGCGCCTGGGGTTGGTGTCCATATTGGCTAAGCTGCTATATCTAAGGCTTCCCCCACCTCTATTTTTTTTTCCCAAGCAGTTTGGTTTCCCCTCATCTGCCTTTTACATATTTTTTTTTAATATGGAGTCTTGTGGAGCCTAGCATGGCTGGAATTTGCTATATTGAGAAGGAAGACCTTGAACTTCTAATCCTCCTACCTCAACCTTAGTGCCTGGATTGTAAGCACGTACCAACACAGCTAGTTTCTGTGGTGCTGCGGAATCAAACTCAGGGCTTTGTGCATGCTAGGCAAGCACTCTTACCAACCAAATTACATTCCTGTTCTTCCTTTTGCAATTTTTAAATTTTATTTTAATCACAACTTATGAAAAGTAATAAGAGCCAATATACCCCTAGAACTCAGGAGCACAGCAAGCAGGTTACTATAATTAGCCTCCTTTCACAGGTGACAAACCAAGGCACAAAGGTTAAGTCAATTGTCCAAGGTCACAAGAGGCAGAAAGAGGCTAACGAAGCTTGGGCTGTGGGGTCAGTACCTCAATTATACACTCTTCCCAAGACTTTCTGCTTCCTTAATTTCCTATTCGTGTTTTGTAATCCTTTCCTTAAAGAGAGCAACAAAATCTGGATGTGGATGCAGAGGTAACAGATGCCAGTGTGCAGTTTTCTTGTAAGTATTTAAAAATACATTTACATATGCAAACGTATCCGCAGGGTTTGGCCGGCACCCAGCTTTTTCAGCATACTGTCCTGACTGCCTTTCCAACTGGGGTGTCGTGTGCAACAAAGATAGTACCTTTATTTACCCATTTTCCCCAAGTTGAAGCTTCTCCGCCCTCCCTCGACAGACCTTCCTCTGTCCCCTACCCGAAGGTTCCTACCCATTTCTCACGTTTTCTCCTTTGGCCTTCTTTCCATCCCGGTTTCTTCTCTCACACTACCCCTTCCCCTTTCTCCTCACTTCTTATTCCCCTTTCTTCCTGCCTCCCGCGTTTCTTCCCTTCCTTTGCCATCACCGTTTCTTCACGGTCCAACCAGTTTCCTCAGCTCACCGCCCCTCTGCCGGTACCCGGCCTTCGGCTTCCCAGCAACGAGTAGTCCCGGCATCCTTCCACCACCTCCCCCGCTACCACCCCTCCCCAGTCGGGAGGGAGCACACAGCCGGCGGGCGACGGAGCGAGCTGACAGCGTAATGAATGGCTTCAACTGTAATTAGCGACCCCGCGGCTAATCACGATGTGCATTTACATTTTAAGTGCTGCAGCGGGAGCGGGAAAGGAAGCGACGCGCGGGTGGGGACCCGGGCCTTTTCTGCGTTTTCCCTCTCTGCAGACTCCGGAAAAAAGAGAACGGGGGAGTCTATGGCAAGGGTAGCGGTGGTACTGAGAGTGGGTGGCGATGACCTTGAGTGTCAGCTTGGGTGGAGGCACAACCGCCTCCTCCTCACGGAATAAAGCTGCAGCCCCCAGGTCTTTCAAACTACAGAGTCCTGTCCACATCTCCTCCAAGTTATTTTAACCAAGACTTGCTGACTCCCGGGGATGCAGAGCTCGCTTCTTTTCCAGCTAGCCCATTCCTACATAGTCTTTCTGGAACTTTTTCTCAGGCCAATCCGAAACCACCGACTTTGAAAGTAGGCTACACAACCCAGGGAGAGCAAGCCTGCAAACAGAATTCTCTGGTGGTTTTTTCAATCAGTTCCCGGTTTCAGGTTCCTGCCTTGATTTCGTGCCCCGCCACTGCCTGTGACCCGCGTACTCTTTAGTCTTGGTGTCTTCCCAAGGCGGTGCCTCCCGAACCTGCTCCTCCCGGTGAAGCCTGCAAGAACTGGGTGCAGGCCAGAGTTCCAGTTCGGGGCACACTCCTAGGGTGGGAGCAAGAGATTGGAGTCAGTCACTCACACTTTAGAAAAAAAGGTCCAGGTGCTGCTGACACGCTCCAAAAAGGGATGGGGAACCTGGTGTTCTGAGTTGCGGGAGGCCGAGAACTGTCACCATAGATAGCTAAGAGGAAACGGAGTGGGGACTGGGCAGTCCTATATCTAGACCAAAATTGTGCTCATTGCGGGCACTACCATGCTCACGATACTGATACTTTCCGGATCACCTGCTCCCTACAGTCCTAGGTGCCTCTTCCTTTGCCGCGGTAACAGGTTAACAGGTCCATCTGGCATCCTGCATTCTGTGGAAGCCGGGCTGGAAACCTAAGGGCATGTTATCAGGCCTGGGTTAGAGGGTCACTCCTTTTTAAATTGCTTCCTCCCATCAGCCCTTCTTCCGTGGCCTTAGATTTCTATTGCTCATCTCACTTCGCAGCAAAGCCGGAGCTTCTACTTAGGTTCTAAGGAGTTTCCAGAGGGCACCCAACACTCTCAAAATTCCCCCAAAGCTTCCACTCCACCCTGCCTCCCACCTCTCAAAACCTTCTCTCAGTCTCTTTTTTAGCAAAAACAACCCTCAGGATTTCTAGGAGCCAAGGCTGACTGGCAAGAAATTCCACCTGGGATTGGAAGTGAGGTATCGGCGTTCTCAGGGACTGAGCCAGGCAGATGAGAATGCGTGCGGCTTTAGTACAGGACTTTTAGGCACGACTATAAGAACAAACGCCTTGTCAGAAATGGTCTCCTGTTCTCTTTCCCATTCACTTTAGGTTGGCCTAGCGCATCACTTTCTGCAATTCAGGGGTGTGAGGGTACCGGGAGCCTGGAGGCCTGGTCAAGAGGGGCGAGGCTGAAACCTGGGTCTCCAAGGATCATGCCGCGACGTAGCGGTCCGAGCCCAAGAAAGGCTCAGCGAGTAGCGCAGTCAATGCCTCCTACATCCTGCTGACCAAGCACTGGCTGTCCTTGAGACAAAAATACTGGGGGTGGGGGGGTCTCTAGGGGGTTGGAGGGGCGAGGCCCCAGGAGGTGGTCAGAAAATCTCTTACCTAGGTGGGGTCTAGGGATGCCCTTGAGCTGGAACCCTGCAAGACTCGGGGGCCAGGTTTGAATCGCCGTTTGCAGCTCAAGCATAGTTTTTAATTAGGTTGCTCCTATGTGAGGGCTGATTCAGGGAGGACTGGTGGTGACTTCGGGGAACTTCGCCTCCCAAATCACCCCTGGCGCCTTGACCCTGGACGCTGAGCACCAGCGCTTGATCCCGAAGGCTGGCGGGGCTGCGACTCGGACAAGTCACGCAGAGTTGGGGCGGGGCCTGGATCAAGGGGCGGGGCCTCTCCGGCTCCCAGGCGGAGCTTCGGCTAAAGGCGCGGAGCACAAGGCGCTGAGGGCGCAGAGTAGAGCTGCACCACCCAGTAGAAGTCTGGGCTGAACACCTTCCATTCGGTGCCGACATCTCAACCTCTGCCGGCCGTCGCCCGGCGCGACCCGCGGCCATGCAGCCCCGGGCTTAAGGCGACCCCATGGCAAAACCTGCGATCCCAGCGACGACGGCGCATGGAGAACTTCCGTAAGGTGCGCTCGGAGGAGGCGCCGGCGGGGGACGGTGATGAGGGTGGCAGCCCGAGCTCGGGCCCTTTCGCAGATCTAGCCCCTGGTGCTGTACACATGCGGGTCAAAGAGGGCAGCAAGATCCGCAACCTACTGGCCTTCGCCACCGCCAGCATGGCGCAGCCAGCCACGCGCGCCATCGTCTTCAGCGGCTGCGGCCGGGCCACCACCAAAACCGTCACGTGCGCCGAGATCCTCAAGCGCCGCCTGGCGGGCTTACACCAAGTCACGCGGCTGCGCTACCGGAGCGTACGCGAGGTGTGGCAGAGCCTCCCGCCTGGGCCCACGCGGGGTCAGGCGCCTGAAGATCCGGCCGCCAGCCTCAGTGTACTTAAGAATGTGCCGAGCCTGGCCATCCTACTTTCCAAGGACGCACTGGATCCACTACAACTTGGCTACCAGCCTCCGAACCTCAATCCAGGTCCTTCGTCCCCTCCTACGGTGTCGACGTCCAAGAGGAGCCTGGGGGAGTCGGCTGCTGGAGAAAGCACCGCTAAGCGGTCTCAGCCTGAGCCAGGGGCTGAGAATGAGGACCCGACTGCCTGAGAACTCCCGGCTCTGAGCCACCCAGACCTGCTGGATCTTACATCCTCAACACTCCTACATCCACATGCACCATTCACACCTGGGGTTTAAGGGGTCCGTGTTCCTAGAAGATTGACAGCTCTGATCCTAAGGCAACCGGAAATGGAGCTCAGGAATGGCAAGAGGATCCCTGAAGTTCGAGGAAACTTTGTGGGGTGTGTTACCAGTAGCCACAGAACTCCACCCCCACTTTTTGTAGGCCTTACTAGGATCTTTTTCGAGGGAAGTATGGTGGATAGTGAGACTCTTGAGCCTTCTTGGGGACCTAGGCTTTAAAAGCATCCAGTTTGCATGAAAACTGAGGGTTGAGAATCTTGAAGTCATCCTTGCTGTTGACTGAGGGCAGAAGCTGTGAAGCAGATTCCTTGAGGGTGGCCAAGCTGAAAATGTTGGGACCCTATTCTGCCCACCCACCCCACCCCCTGGAAATTCCCCTTTTTAGCTTTCCTTCCTCTTAGCATCCCCCCTTTTGCATGGTGGCAGAGAGGAGACCCAGGACAAAACTTTCCATTGCCTCCTCCCCTGAGTCTTGCTTCCAATAAAACAAACATGAAAATGCCTCTGTCCCCAGTATTGGTTTTTTTTTTTCCCCTTACCCACCCGCCTGTGCAAAAACCACTTTGGCATGCTTGCCTTCAGCCTTATTAGCCTTTGGAGTCTTTAATGTCAGACACAGAGACTGGGCAGTGTCAAAATGTCGCAGGAGGGACTTATGGTGGAACGGGCGGGGGTCTGTGTCCCTGTTGCATCCCCACAAAGAGAAAGGAAGCAGTGTTGCTGCTTTTCTGGGAGGAGAAGGAGGGAGAGCACGGATGTGCTGAAGGAGGCAGCCTGCCAAGGCTGGCAGACCATGCTAAGGTTCTAACCTTGCACCCTCCTCCCGGTAGACATCCTTACCCAGAAGGCAGGCACAAAGCCTCATGAGTAGGAGCTCCCCTTCACTGCCCTCTCTCTGCAAAAGGACAGCACACCCTTGGGAGAGGGGGAGGAGAGAGACAGCACAAATCCACTGCTAGAAATTACTATTCAGCAGAGAAGCTTGGGCTGTGAATCACTGCAGGCTCCCTGATAAGCTGCTGCCTCCAGCCCTGCACAGCTGTGTGTTGAGAGATAACGGCCTCCGATGCCTCTCTGCCCGAGTCCAAGCCAGTGGGGGTGGGGGTGTGCTGGGAGTGGGGAGCTGTGCAGCATGTAGCTCAGAATCTTCAGAGCAGATGCCACCCCGCGGAACTCAGCACCTCTGGAAAGGAGATGGGGGAGAGTACGTTTGTAAGTCACTGTGCTTGCGGAACCCTGAAATAAATCCTACTGGTGAGGAGGCTGGCTCCTGCCGCTGATGGAGGGGCTCCTTGGGGAGGCCTCTTCTCTCCTTCCAATATCTCTGCTTGTGCTTTGGATCACCGAGTCCTGTCATCCAGACCGTCCAATCCATTGCCTTCATCCTCCCCCTGACTTATTTATTTTTAGAGGAGGTCTTGCTATGTAATGCAGGCTGCCCAGGACCTGACCCTCCTGCCCCAGCCTCACAGGTGCTGGGATTACAGGTGTGTATCTTGTCCAGCTTGATTTCTTGTTCTTGAGGAACCTCTAAGGAGAGCCAAGGGATTTAGATGTATTTGTTGGCCCCTCTCAGAGATGGAGCGAGAGACATGGAAAGAATGAAAACTGGGCTGGGGAATGTAACTCAGTTGGTAGAGTGTTTGCCTAGAGTGTATAAAGTCTCCTTTTTTACTCCCAGTACCACATAAACTTGCCATGGTGGCACATGCCTGTAACGCCAGAACTCTGGAGGTAGAGGCAGGAGTGTCAAAAGTTCAAGATCATCCTTGGCTACACGTAGCATTTGAGGCCAGCCTGGGCAAAGTGTCTCATAAAACAGTCAAATATCCAAGAAACAGAGGTACCCTGGACTACAAGGCTTCTAAAGTTAAAGATATGATTTAGAAGTTTCAAATGCTAGAAACCTATGGGAGACTTGTCTAAATGACTACCCTAATTTCAGGACTATGCAAGGAGAGTCTGTTAGGTTTGTCAGGAAGGCAAGGCTATGGAGGCTCTTTGGATAGCATGTGAGTCTCCTTCCAGCCTAGAGTCACATCCTGAGATGGACAAGAAGGACATGCTTCCTCTAGCTTCAGAAGGAAACCAAGTCACGAATGGCTTTCTTTCCTGCATCCCCACCCAAACCCAGCATGTCTGATTCCCAGGCTTTTCATGAATGTGTTAACTCATCACTTGGTACACATTCATAAACTCCCACTTCTGCCTTACTGATTCGCTGTCCCTGCTGTCCCTCGAGCAGTTTCCAAAGGAAGGGCTCATGTCTCTGTACCTCCTCCCTCCCCATCACAGAGGCTGAAGTGAGAACTTGAGAAGCCCTGGCTTAAGGAGAGGGCACGGATAGAACACCTCAGAGATAGTGTCCACCTCAGGGAAGACTGGTGGGAAAGTGAGAGAAAGGAAGGCTCTCTTGTGAGACCTCCATCTTCCCAGCACTGGCCTGTTTTGTAAACTTGCCCTAGTAGATGTGAACAACTATCTTGTCTTAGGGTTTCATTGCTGTGAAAAGACACCATGACCATGGCAACTTTTATAAAGAAAACATTTAATTGGGACAGCTCAGAGGTTTAGTCCATTATCCTCATGATTGGGAGCATGGTGGTGTGCAGACAGATGTGCTGGAGCTAAGAGTGCTATGATGTGGGATTCCCCCTTTATATGCTGTGAATGCCATTGGTTAATAAAGAAATTGCCAGGCTGGAGAGATCGCTCAGTGGTTAAGAGCACTGGCTGCTCTTCCAGAGGTCCTGAATTCAATTCCCAGAAACCACATGGTGGCTCATAGCCACCTATGAGATCTGGTACCCTCTTCTGACCTGCAAGCACACATGGAAGAAATGTTGTATACATAATAAATAAATAAATCTTTTTTTAAAAAAGAAATTGCTGTAGCCTGTTGATAGGGCAGAGTAGAGCTAGGTGGAGAAAACTAAACTGAATGCTGGGAGAAAGAAGACGGAGTCAAAGAGAAGCCATGCAGCCCCTCCAGAGACAGTTGCTGGACAGAACGTTACTGAGTAAGCCACAGCCACGGGGCAATACACAGATTAATATAAATGGGCTAAATTAAGATGTAAGATTTAGCCAGTAAGAAGCTAGAGCTAATGGGCCAAGCAGTGATTTAATTGATTTAATTAATACAGTTTCTGTGTGGTTATTTTGGGGCTGCACAGCTGGGAACAAACAAGAGGCCTCCTACTTACAGGCAACAGGAAGTCAACTGACTGTCACATTGAGCAAAAGAGACCTCAAAGCCCGTCCCTACAGTGACTCACTTCCTCCAACAGTGCCACACCTCCTAATTGTGCCACTCCCTTTGAGGGTCATTTTCTTTCAAACCACCTCACATCTACTCATCCCAGACAGAGTACCAGCGAAGACCACTGAGATGAGTGCACCCAAGTCTAATTTGGAGAACCAATTAGTTTATTGGGTTTACTTACAGAACATGGGCGGATGGGGGGTTACTTACAGAACATGGGCGGATGGGGGGTTACTTAC
>NW_004949147.1:308612-309434 GCF_000317375.1 Microtus ochrogaster
TTACTTACAGAACATGGGCGGATGGGGGGTTACTTACAGAACATGGGCGGATGGGGGGTTACTTACAGAACATGGGCGGATGGGTGTTGCGGGAGGTCCTTCCGCTCCTCCAGCCAATAGCTGCTGAGAGACCATGCCCTAATGGGCTGGTACAGTGGCTATTTGCTGGAGGAGCAGAAGGACCTCCCGCAACAGATGGGGGGGTCACTTACAGAAATGTGAGTGAGCCCCAGCAGCCACACAACTGAAAAGTCTCCCCTTGTCGTGGATGACAACTTCTCCATAACTGTACGTGTGGCCTTTCCTCCTCCAATTAACCTTATACATTCTATACACTCTAACACCTGCTGAGACCATGAGACCACATGCAGCTGGGAGCAGACTGCACACCCTGGAAAGAGGTGCTGGAGGGAGGGTATGGCATCTCAAGTGAAAGATCTGGTAAGGAACCCCAGCCCTCCCTTTGAGGAGTGTCAACAAGCACAATCTGAAGGGTCACTAATATGCTGCTTCTGATGATGATGGTGTGGTAGCTATGTTTGCAGGACGGTGTTTCCCCCAGATTGGTGCTTGCCTCCATCCCTGTGACACTTGGGTTACAAAATCAAAATCCATTTGGGAACATAAAAGCATGTAATACAAGGTCAGATGAGTGGTGGACCTCCGTTTAGGCTTTTATTCAGCCAGCTCACTTTCATTGTTCTGTTGTGTCGTCTTCCAGTCTAGGAACAAGGTGTGGCTGGCCGTCAGATCACAGAATAATCCAGCATTGCTTCAGTCTAAAAACAAGGTGTGGCTGGCCGTCAGATCACAGAATAATCC
>NW_004949147.1:309534-316567 GCF_000317375.1 Microtus ochrogaster
TCCACCACTGCTTCAGTCTAGGAACAAGGTGTGGCTGGTGGTCAGATCACAGAATAATCCACCACTGCTTCAGTCTAGGAACAAGGTGTGGCTGGCTGTCATATCACAGAATAATCCAGCGTTGCTTCAGCTCCCCCCCCACCAAAAAAAACCCACCACAACAAATCAATCTATTGCAGAGAAAGAAAAATAACTTATGACCAATCTTGTTTATGCATGCCTGTAATGCCAGCTCTCAGGAGACAAAGGAAGGAGGTTGGGGAGTTCAAGGCTAATTTAAGCTGCACAGTGAGTCTGAGACTAACCTGGGCTATATGGTAGGACCCTGTCTCAGAAGAAAACAAAAAGGTGGTGGTGGTGAGGAGGGTAAATAAAAACATAGTAATGTATATGTACAAGCAGGTAACAACAAAACCTACTACGGTGGCCAGGTGGTAGTGTCACACAGGTCTTGAAATTCAGCATTTGGGAGGCAGAGGCAGGTAGATCTCTGTGAGTTCAAGCCCCCCCCAAGAAGTTTGTTTTTTGTTTTTAAAAAAAGTGGGGGGGGCTGAAGAAATAGCTCAGTGCACAAGAGCATGTACTGCTCTTGCAGAGGACCTGGTTCAGCTTCAGCACCCACATGGCAGCTCACAACTGTCCTTAACTCCAGTTCTAGGGGATCCATCACCATCTTCTGGTCTTCATGGGTGCAGGCATGCATGTGGTGTATTTTCATCCAGGAAAAACACTTATATACATAAAATAAAAATAAATAAATCTGCCCATTGGTGATGGTGCACACCTGTAACCCCAGCTCTCAAGAGGCAGAGGCAGGTGGATCTTTGAGTTCAAAGTCAGCCTGGTCTACAGAGTGAGTTCTAGGACAGCTAAGGTTACACAGAGAAACTCTGTCTTGAAAAAATAAACAAGTCTATCAAAATAAAATAAAAAAATTAGTAAAGAGTTAGGGAGGGAGGGAGGGAAGAAATAAAATCCATCACAGGACTGAATCTCATAGAACAATTGTAGCTATGCCCTGTGTGATCTGTATCAGCGCGCTCTTTCGGCAAGCCTGCCAGTCACCCTGCTAAAAGCATATGCGTATGGTTGAATGAATCCCTTTTGCTTGTGCCCTGTCCACTTCCTGGCACTTAAGAAGCCATTAGAGCATCGTGAAGTGAATGAACAGGGACTTGTTGAGCTGGGTTCTTCAGCTGTCACATTAGCGTCCATCACTGGCGCCGGAGAGGAGGCTTAACAGCTAAGAGCTTATGTTGTTACTCCAGAGCGCCCTGAGTTCAGTTCCCAGCACCCATGCAGGCCAGCTCCTAACTGCCTGCAACACCAGCTGCTGGGTATCCATAACCTTCTCTGTCCTCTGGAGCCACTTGCATACACGCAGCATATACCCACAGCCACATGTTAATAACAACAACAATAATAATAAACAAAATTATTTTTAAAGTTCACAGCTGCCCAACCCCATAGAC
Source organism: Microtus ochrogaster (assembly GCF_000317375.1). Lineage (NCBI taxonomy): Eukaryota > Metazoa > Chordata > Mammalia > Rodentia > Cricetidae > Microtus > Microtus ochrogaster. The sequence goes on from NW_004949147.1 coordinate 311,007, forward strand.
AGTGCCAGAACTGCCCCTAACTCAATCACAATTGTCTTAGCTCATCTGGAGCAGGGTCACCATGGAAAATAGATTATTACAGGTGTATGCTTAGACTTGTGTCCCTCCAAAAGGCATGGGTTTTTGCTTTAAATTTACTTACTTTATGTTCATGTATGCACACCACATGCATGTCTGATGCTCATGGTGGTCAGAAGGGTGTTGGATTCCCTGGAACTAGAGTTTTAAATAGTCATAAACCACCAAGTGGGTGCTGGGAATTGAACTCAGATTCTCCAACAGGAGCAGCAAGTACTCTTAACCACTGAGCAATCAATCTCTTCAGCGCCCAAAAGACATGTTGAATGCCTAATCAATGGGGACTGACTGTGATTATGACCTAAACTGGAAACTCATTCTTTTCATGTTAAGGAGCTGCAAGACAGCTCCTCAGGTAAAGATACTTGCTGGCAACCCTCACTACCTGAGTTTAATTCCTGATATCCAAATGGTGGAAGGAAAAAACTGCCCTCCTTCAAGTAAGTAAACATAATATATTTTTTTAAAGATATAAATTAAGCCGGGCGGTGGTGGCGCATGCCTTTAATCCCAGCACTCAGGAGGCAGAGGCAGGCGGATCTCTGTGAGTTCGAGACCAGCCTGGTCTACAAGAGCTAGTTCCAGGACAGGCTCCAAAACCACAGAGAAACCCTGTCTCGAGAAACCAAAAAAAAAAAAAGATATAAGTTCAAGTAGCCTCAAATCCAAAGATCTACTTGTCTCTGCCTCCCGAGTGCTGGGATTAAAGGTGTGCGCCAGCACTTCTCAGCGGTTTGGTGTTTTATTTTGTTTACTGTTCCGGGCTTGGATCTAGGGCTTCATACCTGCTAGGCAAGCAGCTTGTCACTGAAAACACCACCAGTCCTCAGTCATGATTTGATACCCATTTCCATAGAGAAATTCATTGCTGCAGAACTGCTCTGAGCTGCCCTCTACAGGTCGCTCTGGGAGAGACAGGCTCTGAGCTCATTTAGGGAGCTGGAAGACAGGATGGAAACCTTTCAACAGGGGAGCAAAAGAACTCCAAGCACAAACTGTGTGCTCCGGGTCCTGTTTCTGAGCAGAAGCTGAGGGAGTAGGACCTGGCTCAGACAGCGCACCACCACAAAGACTTGGCTCTCGAGCAAATGTGTGTCTCTGTATACTGCCATGGATAGTGCAACCTTCAGACTAGAGCAGCTGTTTTGGTACCAGTCAGTCCCATAGAAAATTAAACACTTAATAAACGGCTCATGTGACATTTCAGATGTATGTTCAGAAGAACTGGAAACGTGTAAATACACACACACACACACACACACACACACACACACACACACAATGTGCAGATGACTGTTTCCAAATGTGCAGGTGGGAATATCCAGAACAATGTCAAGTGGTAGCAATAACATGTTCTTGTCTTGCCTCTGGCTTTGAAGATAGAACTTCTCAGCATCTGTAACCATGGAAATTATGCTGACTTCTACAATTGCAATAAACTAAAACACATTAAAATGTAAACATGACTATTCAAACCACCCTATTCATAACAACCCCACAGTGGGAATAACAGGCTCTCCATCAGATGATGAGTGGATTGGGTCAGAGAGATGACTCCATGGAAAAGGTGATTGCTTTTGAATCTAATAACCTGAGTTTGACACCGTACCCCTCTCTCCCAAGGTGGAAGAAGAGGGCTGAACGATGAAAGTTGTCCTCTGACCTCCATGCAAGCTGTGGCACTCCAATCCCAATAAATAAACATAGTTTTTAAATTTTTTTCAAGCTGGGCAGTGATGGTGCATGCCTTTAGTCCCAGCACTCAGGGTGCAGAGGCAGGCAAATCTCTGAGCTCGAGATTTAGTCTACAGGGCAAGTTCCAGGACAGCTAGGGCGGCATTGAAAGACCCTGTCTTGAAAAATCAAAAACAGGGGCTGGAGAGATGGCTCAGCGGTTAAGAGCATTGCCTGCTCTTCCAAAGGTCCTGAGTTCAATTCCCAGCAACCCACATGGTGGCTCACAACCATCTGTAATGAGGTCTGCTGCCCTCTTCTGGCCTTCAGGCATACCCATAGAAAGAATATTGAATACATACATAATAAATAAATAAATATTTTAAAAAAAAAAAGAAAAATCAAAAAAAAAAACAAAACAAACAACAACAACAAAACCACAAAAATTCCCAGCTAGTATGTTGATGTAATGCTGTGGGACAGTGATCTGAACCCTGTTACTTGTATTTTAAATAAACGCTGATTGACCATAGCCAGGCAGGAAGTATAGGCGGGGCAAGGAGAACAGAATTTTGGGAAGTGGAAAGATTTAGTCTGCAGTCATCACCCAGACACAGAGGAAGCAAGATGTGACTGCCTCGCCGAAAAAGGTACCAAGCCACGTGGCTAACACAGACAAGAATTATGGGCTAATATAAGTTACAAGAGTTAATAAGAAGCCTGAGATACTAGGCCAATCAGTTTATAATTAATGTAGACCTCTGTGTGATTTCTCTGGGACTGAACAACTGCAGTCACACCTACAACTCATCCTTTAGAGTAGACTGAGGAGGACTGAAGCTGGAGATCTGCCTGTGAGACCCTGGAACAAAAGGGGGCCCATAAAGCCAAATACCACAATGCAATGGAATAGAAACGTGCCAGGGCAAGGAGTGAGAACAGATTAACATTATATTATGGGCTAAATAGTATTCCTCCAAAATTCTTGTGTGGAAATCCTAACCCTATGCCAGACATGGTGAAGCACCCCTTCAGTCCCAGCATTTGGAAGGCAGAAGCAGTGGATATCTATGAGTTCAAGGCCAGTCTAGTCTACAAAGTGAGTTCCAGGACAGCCAAAGATACACAAAGAAACCCTGTCTTAAAAAAAAAAAAACAGAAAGAAAGAAATCCTAACCCTTAGTACCATAACATGTAGCAGCATCTACAGATAGGACTTTAAAGAGGTGGTTCACACCTACAACTCATCCTTTAGAGTAGACTGAGGAGGACTGAAGCTGGAGATCTGCCTGTAAGACCCTGGAACAAAAGGGGGCCCATAAAGCCAAATACCACATTATGTGGTTTTCTTTATATGAAATATCCACAGAAGGTACTATGGAATAATCCTTCTGGACACTATGTAAATTATACCGTGATTGACTTAATAAAGAAGCTGACTAGCCAGTAGCTGGACAGGATAAGATTAGGCTGGAAAACCAAACTAAGGACACTGGAAAGAAGGAAGGTGGAGTCAGAGGAGTCACCACCATGACGTGGAGAGGATATGGGAGCTGCAAGGTGAAAGAGAGGTAATGTCACGTGGCAGAATTAAGGATTAATAAAAATGGGTTAATTTAAGAAATGGATTAATGCCGGGCGGTGGTGGCGCACGCCTGTAATCCCAGCACTCGGGAGGCAGAGGCAGGCGGATCTCTGTGAGTTTGAGGCCAGCCTGGTCTACCAAGGGAGTTCCAGGACAGGCTCCAAAGCTACAGAGAAACCCTGTCTTGAAAAACCAAAAAAAATAAGAGTAAAAATAAAAAAATAAAGAAATGGATTAATAACCAGGCAATGGTGGTGCACACCTTTAATCCCAGCACTCAGGAGGCAGAGGCAAGCAGATCTCTGTGAGTTCAAGGCCAGTCTGGTCTACAGAGCGAGTCCTAGAACAGCCAAGGCTATACAGAGAAATCCTGCTTCAAAAAAACCAAAAAATAAAAAAATAAAAATAAATTAAGCTGGGCAGTGGTGGCACACGCCTTTAATCCCAGCACTCGGGATCTCTATGAGTTCGAGGCCAGCCTGGTCTACAAGAGCTAGTTCCAGGACAGGAACCAAAAGCTACGGAGAAACCCTATCTCGAAAAAATCCAAAAAAAAAAGTTAAAAAAATGGATTAATAGAAAAATAGAAATGGACTAGTTAATTTGATTTGTAAGAGCTAGTTAGTAATAAACCTGAGCTATTGGTCGAGAAATTACAATTAATATTAAGTCTCCATGTTGGTTATCTGGGAACTGGAAGGAGTGGGAAAGAAAAGTCCATCTACAAGAAGACAAGCCATTGCTGTGCCTAGTACCACAAGCCTGTAATCCCAACTACTTGAGAAGCAGAGGCAGGCAGATGGAAAGTCTGCTAGGGCTAAAGAGTAAGTTCTGGGCAATGTAATGAGACATTATAAATGTAAGGAGCTAGCGATACAGCTCGGTGCTGAAGTGCTTGCCTAGCAGATGAGAGACACTAGCTTCAATCCCAAGACTGGTCGAGGAATAAAAGGAAGAAAACAAAACAACCAAGAGGCTGGAGAGATGGCTCAGCATTTAAGAACACTTGCTGTTCTTGAAAAGGACCAGGATTTGGTTTCCAGTAGCCATATGGTGGCTCACAACTATCTGTTACTCCAGTTCTGGGGATCGTATGGCCTCTTCTGGCCTCCATGCACACTAGGCATGTATGTGGTACACATACATAAGGTAGACAAAACACTCGTGCACATAAAATTAGATTTTTTTTAAAACCATAGCAGCGGAAAGGAAATCAGAGGTTGTTTACCGTCAGTGGGGTGGGGGTGGGAGCGAGGGTCACCATTCTTGAACTGATATTATTTCTGGGCTGATGAGAAGTTCTGGAATTAGACAGTTGTCATGATTACATGCAGCAATAGCTATAATGAACAGCTGTTTCTATATCTTAAAAAGGTGAGTTTTATAGTTTGTGAGTTATAGTATTCTAGACAAGTGTTCTATCACTTGTTCTGGGCCACATTCCTAGCCCTTTTATACAAAGCAAACAACAAAAGCAGACTTTCTCTGTTAACTTGTTTGATCTTTTTTTTTTCCGAGATAGGGTTTCTCTGTAACTTTGAAGCTTGTCCTGGAACCCATTCTGTGTACTAGGCTGACCTTGAACTCACAGAGATCTGCCTGCCTCTGCCTCCAGAGTGCTGTGATTAAAGGTGTGCGCCTCCACCTGGCACAACTTGTTTCTATCAGTTATTTTGTCATATCAACGAAAAAGTAATTAAGGGAAGCTGTGGTAGCTCTTTTAAGCCCAGCTCTCAGGAGGCAGAGGCTGATGGATCACTGTGAGTTCAAGGCCAGGCAGGGCCATATTGAAACCTTGTGTCCTTAGTCAGTGTTCTATTGCTGAGAAGAGACACCAGGACCACAACTGTTAGAAGAAAAAACATTTAATTTGGGCTTGCTTAGAGTTTCAGAGGCTTAGTCTATTATCATTAGGGCAGGAAGCATGGTGGCACTCTGTTGAAATAGGAGCAGCGGGGCTGCGTCCCCGGCACCCGGCCACCCACATGGCTAGCTCTAGCTTATGCCCCGAAATAATTACACGAAAACTGTATTCTTTTAAACACTGCTTGGCCCATTTCTATCTAGTCTCTTCTCAGCTAACACTCGCACCTGGACTAGCCCATTTCTTATAATCTGTGTAGCCCACGAGCTGGCTTACCAGGAATGATCTTAACCTGTGTCTGCCTGGAGTGGGAGAATCATGGCGACTCACTGACTTAGCTTCTTTCTCCCAGCCTTCCGT